>NW_010402848.1:48515-60965 GCF_000710305.1 Buceros rhinoceros silvestris | reverse complement strand
GTTTGGCTGGGTTGCTTTTCCAGCCCACACATTACTTTGTCACATCCCTTTCGGTGGGAAACAGCCCCCTTTTCCAACCTGCGACAACATTTCTGCATTATTTGCAGGTTTTTTAACCATTCCTGATAGCAATGAATAGACACAAAGTACTATGCATTGTACTGCTACTTTCTATTTTTTCAGTTACTAGAGAAATAATGAGTCAGTGATCTATAAAGGTAGTTGAGAAATAGTTTTCCAGGGCAGAAAAAAGATGCAATTCTAAGTTTCTGGAACATTTTGTTAAAAATCTACCACATTTCCCTCTTAAAATGTTCACATAAAAAGTAAAAAGAGGTCAAAGCTAGAAGGAATGTGTGATTTCAGTAGTGGAACTGCACTGAGATAATGCTGTCATCTTCCGGAGATAAATTCTTATACAATACCCGTCACCACCTACAGAGAAATATGATCATAAATGAAAATAATCTAACAATTCCCTGCTACTGACACTTGTCTGACATCATAGCATCAAGTTAGATTTCATTCTTACCTCTTGCTTTGCCAGCTCGTGGCTTTGTCTGGGAGGACACTGGGACTGGGTATAGGGAGGTTGGTGGGCAACTTTCAACATCAGGTAATCAATTAATTGCTCTCTAGATGGATGTCTTGCTACTGATGATTGAGGAGGGAGATGATGGACTTGGGTGTAGTTTGCCTGAGGTCTTTGAGGCTGGCACATCTGTCCATTTGTCAAAGGTATCTGAATAAAACATGAATACTCAGTGTGATGCATTTTACAAGTAGCAATCCCCACTTCCTCCTTTATTTATTATTACTTTAAGGAACATCACTAAAAACTACTCTTCTGGATCATGTACAGTTATACTCAATCTTCTTTATAGTCATCAGCTCTGACCTACTGAGAAGAAATACGAGAACAAAGAACTTACTTTGAGTGCTAATCCACAAGAACAGACCACACAGTCTTTGCTTTTAGCACTTGTTTCACTGACTTACCCCAACCCTATTTTATAGCAATGCAATGGACAGCATTGACACTTGGTGGGTATCATTATAGTTTGCGCTTTGATTGCATAAAATTCAGAGATGTTGCAACAATTCTGAGTAGATCATACACACAGTAAAAATCCCAACAGCTAGTGGGCAGAGATTACATGGTCTCCAAGCATCTTTTGGTGACCACTTCACAAGAAAACCCTCTGAGCAAATTCACTTACAAGTTCAAGATTTTAATATTGAAACGGTAATGGTATTTCCAATAAATGTTATTCTTTTGTTAACACATCTGTCATTGATTTGATAGGTATAATGATAACAAACTGCAGTAAGGTACACAACTGTCAAGACATACAGTGCACTCAAACTATGTCATTAGGAATGATGCTGGAGAAGACATCTTTTCTTACTGAAGCCTCAGATTTACTGTTCAGCTCTGCATTGACATGGGCAGTCTTTTCCCTCCCTGCCTACATGCCTCATGGTCTTGAGCAGCCTAAGTAGTCACTCAACTGTCTGTATGATTCCCACATACCAAAAATGCTACAGTATTGAGTTACAGACTCTTTCTGCCTGCCACCAATACCCCATCAGTTATAGGGCACAAGGATATTAAAATACTCTTTCAGTATTATAAGTGACTGAAGTGTGCAAATTTAAACCTTTAACCATGCTCTGTGAATGGGCACATACTAGAGTCTATTCTCTTAAGATGAGGTTTTTCACATCAAAGTGATTTTGAGATATGGTAACGTCTGCATATACAATCTTAAAACTTATTCACAGATCAGATGTATTCTATTTACACGATTTTCTATTGCCTTTTTTGAAAACCTAAAGGATGACAGGAAAACTAATTTTTTGTTGCACTGCCAGAGGTACAGTTTACATAGACAAAGTGTATCCACAGCTATGCAAATTCCCAATATCCAATGTCTGTAGAAAGGCAACTAAAATTACTAAAGTTATAGAGTCAGTTGGTGTACGCAATAATTTACAAGCATCCATTTAATTTTATTGTAGTAAATCCTGCCTGTATAGACAGTACTTGAATACAGAATGTCTCCCACAAGTTTTAGTTTATCATCATGATTTCATCACAAAGGATTTCAGGTTTGTTTTTTAACAGGTTGAATCAGCTTCAGATTGCTTTCCTGAAATCATCTGCCATATTCCAATTTTCACCTGCAATTACATTTTCTGCAAATTTCTTCTTTCAAAGTCCCTGCTGAAGAAAAATGAGAACCATTCCCCTTAATAAAGCTAATTATTTTGTCTTCCAAAAAGAGGATGCTATTTCATTTATGCCATCTTTGATTTCTTGGAATTACATTTTAAAGAAGTCCCTGTTCCAACTGCTATCCCAACATGTATTTCTACTACCAATGAAGAAATACATCCTTACAAATAATCATAATTATATCTTATACATGGTGTCATGTAAAAAATTACCTGCACAGCTATTTTCTTCATGCTGTCTGGAGGAATATCTTTGAGACTAAGTGTGGCAGATGAGTAATTCTGCTGTCCTGAAATGAACACTTCATCCTGGCATTGGTCTCCTTGAGTAGAAGCCTGGGGATGCTTTAAAAAGAATGGAGCAGTAAAGATGACTGTCTTCATATAATTCAAACTAAAAAATTCTCATAAGAAGCCCAGAACAAAACGTTAAAGCCTTCATCGTTTATCTTTGATTAACTAGTACATGGTTTATGCAGAAAATCCTACTAGTCAAAACACCATACCCATAAAATATTGATTGATATTTACAAAAACTAGCAACTGCAGAGGTGTCTTTGATCACCAATAAACTAATAAGAAAAATCAACAAATGCTATGGATTGCCTCTTCAAGGATTCATATGGTCAAAAGAAGTCTTTTATTGACTTTATCCTGGTCACTACGGATACCATAACATCACTCAGGATGCTCAGAGTTTAAGAGTCCTTACAAACTTTCCTTACAAACTATTAATTTTCTTGAATGCCTACTGTATCTTACAGTGTAGTTTACATCATCAGAGTTTGTTTTGGGGAAGGAAAAAGCATAACAAGATTTTGTTCAAACCTTTATTCACCTATGTTAAATTCAGAATGGTAATCTCTTGTTCCCTTATGTACAATGAAACCAGACAATGTGACATAGGTTCAACCATTTATAAAGACCAGTTAGAAAGCTCAACTTCATGGCATTAAATTGCAAAGCCTCGGAGTAAGTTTAAGGCATACAAAATGAAGGCAATGTGTTTGATTTGATATCTATTAAAAAATTCCAGAATATAAATTACTTTCTTTTTACTGAAAGCATTGTCCCTATGTAAAAGGCTTACTCTATCAATTTAAGGACACCTCTCACAGTTTATTCTTTCCCCCTCTATATATTGCAATAGCCTCCTGTAGGTACTCACTCGAACAATGTGCACACCAGAACCTCTTCCGTCTGCAACACTCAAGGCAACACTACCCTGGCTGCCATGCAGATCCCTAGAGCTGCCATAGGGAAAGCTGCTAACTGCAGCGTAATTGGAATTAAAGGACCTAGACAGCATGCTCTGAATAAAGAGGGGACAGATTTAACACAGAGATTAGTGCAGCATGCATAAACCACAAGACATGTTATACATAGACTAATACAAACATATTCCATAGTCATGCAAGATAAAAACCATGCAATAACAGTACCACTGTAATGTGTAACACACAACTCAGTGACCCCTATTTACCTTTATTTACTGTAAATCAGCATGCAATCGGCAGCTGACATGCAGAATTACACGTAAATAAAGTCATTCAAATGTTCATATGTCTGGAAAAACAACAAAGGTGCACAGCTTGTCAAGAAGAGCACCTGTGGAAACCATCTAATTACAAGTTATTTTGTCTCATTTTTCCCCCCTCTTTCTCCTTCTCTACACTGGGAACAGCATCTCAACACTAAATTAGAAGGAACACACAAGTACAAACAGCGTAGAACAAGTAGTATTTAAAATTACATGGAGTTGTAAGAAAATGTTATTTTAACACAAGAAGAGATTCCTAGTGACAAATCTAGGAAGTATTTTTCCTCTATCTATTTTAAGCTGGGAAGAGAGAAATCGAGGCATTTGCAGCGTGAACAGTATTCCTCTTAATTTTGCTTCTCAGTGTGAGCATGATGATGGTTATACATTTCTTAGTGAGATTCCTGAAGACTGCTGTGCCAGAGAAGACACATCTGGAAATCTGAATATGTTGATGCCATTAAACCCCCTGATTTTTATTCCAATTTATTAAAAATTAAATATGGAATAAATGTATGGTCTAAACTTTAGATTAAATATAAACGTTATTTCCAAGTACCAACTCCATTCTCTGCTTGATTTGCTGCAGTGTCTTAGGGCATAATGGCCTGCAAAACGGTAACTCTAATGCTCATTTAGAGTAACTCATTTCAGTTACTCTAACCTGATGCCATGTTCCACTATACTTTTGTGAAAGCTACGTCTACTAGAAATCAGTAATTCAACCATGAAGAACACATATTAAAAGCTACAAGACATAATGAAAAATGGCTATGAACAAAGTTAGAAAAAAAATTCAGCATATAAATCAGAATTTGTAGTCACAATCAGCCTCTAATGGAACCAGTTTAGATGCAGGCAGCTAGTAGCATAGTTTTGGGGTTTACACACAGTTTTTTCTGTATGCTAAGAGTCAGAATGTATTCTCCATTTTGTAGCTTACAAGACTATTAACCATTTCAAATTTCAAAAGGATGTCTTTTGGGAATTGAAGAGCCTGACTGCATTTACTTAGGTGCAGGACAATAAATAGTGGAATTTACCTGGGAGAATTTCTATTGGGTAATACTGTTGTAATGTTAAGATTGGCTGGAGTCTGTCATGATAATCCATGAAATTTTGCTATAGAACAGAACTAATAAAATTGAAGTATCTGCAGGGAATAAGAATCTATATCATTCTTATCTTGGAATAGCCATAACTTAAATACTAAGCTTAAGTGTTAGCGTATTTTATTTAACAGTACTTGGAATCAATTGCCAGCAAAAGGTAGACATAAGGCTATATTAAATGTCTAGAAATTCCTTCACTTTTAATTCTGTCCTTGACTATCTAAGATTCCTTAGAAAAAGTTTGCTCAAGGTATTATGGAGTACTTGAAAGGCCTAAAATTAATGCTTTAAGCCTTTTGGAGTAAAAGCACACAAGCAAAAAAAAGAGAAAAAAAAAAAAGGAAACCTGATAGAATTCTAGCAAGATGCCAGTTTATCCCAAATAAGAATGACTTAAATATTATTAAATTATTCCTAAGTTATGAGAGAGTAAAAAAAAAAGAATGAATTTAGGTGTCTGATCCTGCAAAAAAAAAGTATCTTCAAGAAGTGAAGCATTCTTACTGAAGAGTTACATAAGGAAAAATTCCACTGTCATAAAAGGCTTGCAGGGTCAGAACATTTGTTGTTCACATTCTAAATGCACAAGAATCTAATTCCTTTTAAAGTGTGATGTACAGACTTCTGAACTCCACAAAATATCATTGTAACACACTGATGGTTCAGTAGTCCATTCAAAATGGAAAAAAACTGCCCGAAAAGAAAAATTTAAAACCAGTAACTACTGACTAGATAGCATTACGGTAATTTATCAACGTCAAAATATTCTTCATGCTATGATCTTATAATTATTTAAGCACTTAATTTTATGTTAAGTTAAATTTATATTCACTTCAGAGCCTCTGACGTTACTTTCCTTAACATATTGAAGCAAGCTTAACATGGAGAAAATATGAGGCCACATCAATTAAAATATTTCTGTATGTTACATAGGTGTAAAAAATTAATTCAAGACAGACTTTCAAACTTCTATTAAAAATGCAGTTCTGTATCAATACTGAAACACCTGGACTTTTTTTTAGTAAGGCACTGTACAATGGCAACTTTGAGAAAAAAACCTCCTCTTCTGATTTCTGAATTGGAAAATAGGAATCAAACTTTATGATCTCTTCTCTGAAAGCTCTGCCAATTTAGATAAATAGTAGGTAAAAGACGCTAAAAAATACAGGACTTATTTCCAGATGAAATTAGAATTGAAAGGAAACACACACCTGAACTCCCGACAGATCCCCAACAAAAAAGAATAAAATATACATATGTATATGTATATGTATATGAAAGGACACAGTTAGGCCCAGTAACTGTTTCTGCCTACTCAGCATATAGAAATAGAATAGATACTTGCAGGTAATTGTTGCAGATACTTATTAGTGCAATTTATGGATAAAAAATTCCTCTACCACACAATAAAATGTGTCTGACACTGGTGCTTTTACACAAGCAGTATTTTAGTTTAAACTCCTAAACGAAAACTTTCAAGAAGACTAATATAGAAGACTATTGCAACATTATCAAGTGATAAAATTGGCAACTCACACTCAAAAAGTTAAATATGCTGAAAATTATTGCTGTTCTTAAAAACTAACCTGTGCACTGAATTCATGCGTTTGGGCATGGGACAGAATTGACTACATGCTTTGCAACAGTTTATATATACAACCACTAGAGAGCAGCTTGACATTTAAATAAGCTCTTTATCCCAAAATACAATATGCTTTGCATCAGGTGAGCAAATGGTTTCTTCTGAACATATGCAAAGCTTCTATTTGCAAGTGGTCTCATGAACTGTTTTCACCTTTCTTCAACCAGGTAGATAATTTTAGTTAATCAATGTATGCCCCCTTACTGCTTGTCAAAGGGATTACAATTGCTGGGTACATGGCTGGAATCCATTGTTAAACATTTTTGCTGGACTTAAAACTATCCTGTATGTCTCCTCATGCAAATTAAACTCTTGAAAGGTTTTTTTTTTTTCCTACCTCTATCAGGTACTAAGGGCTAATAAACAAAACAAAAACTACCTTCTCCAATTTGTTCTACAAGCAGACACTGCTGACCTGTGTTCACACCCCCTCCAGTTAAAAAATTTTATAAAAACAAAATAAACAAACACTTCAGGAGCTTAGCCAAAAGAAAAAAAAACCAAACCCACAACAAAACCAACCCCTCAAAGCCCACTACACTCTCTTTCCTAATAAGCACAGGATGGAAATAATAAACATGATCAATTTCAGTAACAGGCTCAGAAGACTCACAGCAAAGGTAGTTCTATTAACGCATAATGTTGTGTTTAACCACAGGCAAGACAATATGAATCCAATATTCATCATAAGGCTTAATGTTGTATACTTGTTTTTGCCAGTGCTGTGTCTTATGCTTTAAAACAGAGAAATGCCATTTTAAATCTATAAAAGCTTTGTCAAAGCAATTTTTCAATAAATGGTCCTTAAATGTCTGTGATTGAACTTGTCCTTAAAAGTTGGTTCCTTAAATGAGTTCTGTAATCACTGAAATTTTTTTCAGACTTCAAAATACTTCAGAATTCTGATTTACAGATTAAGCCCCACCCCACCCTCAGCTCACTTTTAATTACAAACAGAAATACCAAAACCATTATGTTAAAAGAACAAAGAAATATCCAGTGAATTCCTAGAATTTCTACATTAACATATTTGGCAGCTGCCATATGGGATCACATCTCCATTTTTCACAGTTTAGATTTGTCTCTTTAAGACAGTCATATTCCAGAGAATGTAAGGTAGACAATTATATGCAAATTCACTTTTAAACCCATAAATAAGTCTTAAATTGCTAAGTAAAAGCTACTTTAAAATGCTTCAAGACCAGAACAAAAGAAACATAGGAGCTCAACAGCAGCTATTCCATATCACTCTAGTAGGAAATAAAAATTAATATTTACATCTAAAACGTAATAGAAAGTACGGATAGATAAAAAAGGCCATCAAGTCAAGCAATCAATTCCATTTCCGTAAAGGTGACTACACCGCTACAGAACTTGTGTATTAAACATTGTTCCTAACATACCAAATGTAGATGATGTAAGAATGAACTACAAACAAACTGCATTAGCAGGGCACTGAGATTTTGTTTCCCCCTGCAGTCAGGAATTTCTGGGATTCTTGCCTCTGTTATTTCATGTAAGATTTGATATATGCATCCAGAAGAATGATAGACAATGCAGCTTTTACTAGGGTTGGAATATGGTGAGGTTTGTGACTGTCTTGTGGGACAAAAGGTCTCCAAACACTACAGTGCAGTCCAGTGAAAGCCAGAAAATATTATATATGGTACGTGACTCAAGCTGGATCAGGTGTTATGCAGGCTTCTTTAAAGCAAAGAAATCCCATCTCTTTCTATTACCAGAAGTTATGCAACTTAAAACAAACAAAAGCAAACCCATCCCTCTGAATAATTGAATTTCCAAATAAGAATTATAGCTATAAGTAGCTTTTCCAACCATCTCCAATTACATTTCTTTAGCTATCACAGATATTGAAGTATTTAGCATAATAATCACAAACCAAACCATGTTCTTTCAAAAGAAAATTCATCTAGCTAGCCTTATCAAATGTATTTTGGCTGCTTTACTCACTTCCCCTCTGAAGAAACTTGATCAGGCTAATGACATTCTACCCATGTTGATGTTTTTTTAAACTGGTTTAGCTGGATGGCATAGATTACACTCTTCTGATCTCTACTCAAATTCTTTGAAGCTACGTAATTGTTCAGCTCTATGTATTAGCTCGAATTCTTGATAGCATTTACAGTACATAAAGTACTACAGTACATAAAGAATCCTGTTCATCATCTCCTGTTTTATCAAAACCTCCCGTGATTTCCTGAAATTACAAGATTTTAAAGTGTTATCTCACATATTCATTCAACAATCTGTCAGATACCCAACTTCAAAAGACAATTGGCTTGGGGGCAAATACATGTTAATGATGGCTTTTGAATTCTTCAGCAACTGAAGATTTAGACCTTACTTCCAAATAGATTTTACCGATTTTCTTTTACTTGTTCTTAAAGAGAAGAAATAGGGGGGAAAAAGGCAGAACAGAAAGATCAAGTGTATAGTATAATATGAATACAATGTTACAATAAAAACTACCTGGTCTAAAAGAGCTGGCTTTGCAATCCAGCAGGTCACTGTGACATTATCTAATGTATTCCAAAGTAATTGGACTGGCAAGTATGGCAAACATGATGTAAAAAACAGCTGGGACTTTCTTTGTTTTGGGGGAAAAGTTCATTTACATCCTACTATTTGTTTCTCAGATATTCATCACAAACACATCTATCCTTTTTAATACAGTATCAGACATACATTTTCAATGGCAATTAAAAGTAGTTCAAAACACAGACTATTTAACTTATTTCATATCCAGGTAACAGAAAGGTAGAAAAGTTTAAAAATTATTTTTACCTTTTCTAGCTTTTTAGCCTCAATGTGTCGCAGCACCTGTTCCCTCCAGTCATGAGGAACTTTACTTTTTCCTGGAGGGTCTAATAAAGAGTGCTCGGAGTTAACCCTTGGGTTTGATCTCTTTGAAGGGCTAGTCCGTGAGTAATTGAAGTCACTAACTGACATAGTTCTCTCTGGTATTTCATTCACCGATGGCCGAGCGCTCTGTGGTCGTGGTACATTTGGACCATCAATGCTGTATGTCCTGGCAGAAAGAGGTCTCTGCTGCCCAGACATTACTGGTGGAGCTCTTACCATTGAATGCAAATCTCTGTATGTTAAATAGTCCCCTTCAAGAACCTGGGTCCGCCTTGAAGGTACAGTATCCCCAACATTTATAGAAGCTGTAGAAGACACACTGCTCTGCCTTTGAAGAGTGTGTCTGGTTGCTCCTGGGAGCAGTCTATCATTTGGTGCAATAGCCCACATATCTGTATGTCTCCCAGCCATCCGTTGATGAGTGTTATACACAGCACTGGCTCGGACATTGTTGTGATTGGAGAAATTCATATTGGCAGAATGCTTGACATAGCTGGGCGCTTCTGTACTGTCAGACCTAAGCAGACGTGAAGGAGGTAAGCTGCCCTGTTCTACTTGGGTGTTTTGTTTCTGGGGCCACAAGGTGTCTTTCGCTGTTGCACTGCTGCTATACTGAATATTATACTGTGGAGCGCACAACATCTGTGCACCACTTGTCACTGATCCCCTCACAACATTAGCACCTTCAGGATTGTGATTTGAGTCAAACTTGAACGCAGCTTTTGCAGACGAAACTAAATCGGATGATGATGATGACCCAGGAAAAACCTGCAAAGGGTGATCATACAGAAGAGTAGCAGATTTACTTCGGACTATGTTTTTTCCATCTACACTATCAGATGCTGATTTTACCACTGAGTTTGACTGTTGAGATCCATTCTCATTGACAATATCATAGATTTTTAGACCACCAGTGTCCATACTGGTGATGCTGTGAGATTTCATCACAGGACCACTTCCATGTGGGGACAAATCTTCAGTGCTCCTCGAAACAGACAGCTCAACAGAATCACCATCAACTGTAGTGCTTCTCATTAGTTTATCTTTACTGGGGGACAGTACTGCTTCTTCAGGATGTCCATTTACTTTATTTATGGCATATTTATTTCCATTTTCCAAGTGCTCACTTTCTTCTTTCACGTTGTTATTCAAAAAGCCCTTTACTGAAACTATTTCCTGTGTTTGTAACCTTTCTACAGGGACAGGCACTGCCTCCTCACTAACCAGCTTATTGATATTCATGTTTATTTGGTCTAATTTGTGCGACTCCTCTGTAGGAGTGCTTAGATCAGCACCTTTTCCAATTAGGCCCAATCCTTCTTCAATGCTTAATTCATATTCAGGCAAATTTGTAACCTTCTCTTGAACATTTATTTTTTCTTCTACCGTAATGCTCAATTCACCTCCATTTTGCAAAAGATTATTCAAATTTTCATCTTCTCCTCTGGAAAAAAAGATGGCTCTTATGAGAAATTCCATAAGGAACCAATATATTCCTTTAAGAACTGTTTTTAGAAAAAGCAATCCTTAATGTGCAATACAGACATATTGTGCACACAAAACAGGAGAAAGACCAATATACAACCACATTTATGATTTGCTACCTTATCAATGCAGAACTATATTACATAGAGGGCTCATTTTGGTCACGTTTGTATCATCTGACTTCCGAAGTTTGTTTAAATCCAACAGAAATTTTTGAAGACCTTTCAGAAGTGTTAAAAAATACAAAGTGATGGTAACCATCTTTTTTTAATCAAATACTTGAAAGTTCTGTGACGATTTTGGACAAATGCCTTGTTTCCTTCGGCAATTTCTTATAAAAAATGGCACTATCTAAATAAAAACTCAAGAAGACTAGCAACCTTTCTTTATAAGTTTCTAAAAGCCTTTTATGTTAGTAGTCAAACTGATCTTCAAAAATATGCAAATAAAACCATAGAGCTTTTAAAATGGTGTATTGAAGTATTTTGAAGGGATAACAAATTATAAGGATGACATTATTATATCCTATTATTAAAACAGATAGGAATCAATTTTTGTATACTAAAATTAGCCTCTGAATTTTTTTTAAAAAGCTATTCCATTATTTAACCTTATTTAAAAACATAAACATTTAAATTATTTCATAAATGATAAATTAATGAATTAAAGGAATGGAAACATAGCATGAAAGACGAAGTAACATTTTTCTATTATTTTTTGCTCAGTAGTATACAGTATCTTACAAACCTGATCGTGGACAGAACAGCAGCATGTGTTTCTTTGTCTGGAGAACAGAGAGAAATATCTTGGCTACTATCAGTATTTAAGGAAACAGAATCTGACATTCGAGAAGGAGAGGAACAGTTGCTGTTATTTTGATTGCTGTTGTGGGTAGCTTCATCAAATAAGGAATCAGCATCTTTTGAATCATCTGAAATAAAAATTTGCCATCTGTTTAATAGCCATTTAATGTGTGCATGTTACAGTATTTAGAAATTGTCTCTTGTTCTTCAGTAATTCTTACTGCCAGAAACTAAAATGTTAAGCTAGTACCTTTGCCAATTTCATTTAAAGTTACAGAAGGCCATTGGCAGGAATTTCTATTTTTTAAGTATTTGGCTCAATGTAAACAGCCCTCACTTGTTCATGAAATTTAACTTGTTGCTTCATTCCAAGCTTCCTTGGTATAAGCTAGTGCTACGTTATATAATATTTCCCCCAAATATGTATCAAGTCATATTTCTGTTTTTGCAATGATTTCAAAGTTTTTAATTACATGAGTCTACTAACACCTATGAAAATGAACAACTTTTGCTTGCAGGATTTTGAACATGCTTTCTCCTCTCTGTTTTAAAACTGTAAGAAGCAAGAAAATTAGGATGTCAACGCAGCTTTCTCAAACACTCAAGAATACGATTTTTTTTCTGCTTTCACTGCTTGACTAGAGAACTGATCGTCGTCTTCTAACGCTGCCATGGATTAGGGCTGGGCCACCCACTAGACAAATGACAGATGCTCTCTATTAACCCTCTCCATTCCCAAAGGGAAAG
>NW_010402848.1:44375-48419 GCF_000710305.1 Buceros rhinoceros silvestris | reverse complement strand
GGAAAGAGAAAGGGAATAAGGGAGAAAAGACTTATGGATTGGAAAAGAAAACTAAACCTGCTTTAATTAAAATAATAACAATAAAATGAGATATATAGTAATATATAGAAAACCAGTATCAAACCCAAACCCTCTGATGACAGTTACATCACTGTCACCGCTGATGCTGCCAGGCAGGCACTGGGGATGTCCCACACTGGACTCAGAAGCAGATGGGAACTGGACTCAGGAGCTGAATTCAGGAATTCAGAGATTGCGATCAAAGGCAGAATGGACAGAGTCCTCCTCAGACACCACTCACTGAAGAAGAGGGCTTGTGATACCTCAGTTTTATACCAAATAGGAGGTATATGGGATGGAACACCTCGTTGGTCAGTTTAGGGTCACCTGTCCTGCCTGCTCCTCTAACTGACTGCACCTCTCAACATGGTACACATCATTTAGCAGTGACCTTGGTCTTCACAAGAGCAAGTACAAGCAAGAGCCTTTCTACAAACCAATCCCTGGTAGTGACTGTAAACATCAAGCACTATCACTTCTAGAAGCAGACACTGTCTGCAAAAATATCCCATGAACTTCAGAAAGTGCCATTACTTAGAAGAGACTGAGCTGAAAAGTAAAATCACTGAACAGAATTAGTTCTGTCCTAACTCAAACCAGGACAAATATAGAAATTAAATTTACTTTTACATAATCTAATCGGGAAAATTAGCCAGTCTGAGTCAAGAAATTATCAGAATCACACAACATTTCTATGGTATCTAACCTTTTTTGTTATTGCTAAGAGCTACCACTTTTGGTTGGTTTATGGAGGTTTCTATGAGCGGTGGTCGCATTTCTGCCATTTTCATCTCTTCATCAGAGGACAGTTCTTCTGACTCCTGCTAAAGGAAAAACAGCTTTATGCTGTGCATTTTAAAAAACTACTTTAAAGTTAAGTAAATGCTATCTAAACTGTCACCCACTGAACAAAAAGGGGAAAAAAACAAACAAGCAAAGTTATCAACTACGTAGTGCATTTGTAGTCCAAGTCAGTGGAATTTAGTAATATTTGCCATGAATTATCTTCAAGAAGTAGCACCTGCAGGCTTGCATTGTCACTGATGAACTCCATGGGAACAACACTCAAATAGTAACTTGAGCTGCAAAAAACCGACCCGGATCAAGCAGATGCAGGCGCTGTTCCACTACTGGAGAGAACCGCCAGCTGACTTCAAGTTAGAAAGTTATCACTGAACCTGCAAACATCCCAGACTAACTAGCTAGGTGTTGGTTTTACAGAAAAGAGGTCAAACTGAAACAGCTATAGAGTAGCAAGACCAAGACAATCTTAGGAATGGAGAACTAAGCTGTGAGAAAAGACTGAATGAGCTTAGCTTGCCTAATCTTGCAAAGGAACAGCAAGCGTAGCTTTAGTTTACATCTTTCAATTTTCACTGGGGGTAAATCCCAAAAGGAAGAAAAGTTATTTAACTTCAAGAACAATAGCAGAGGAATAAAGTGATGCTGAATACTAATTCCTAACAGTAACATGCAGCTCAGCGCACTTGAAGAGATTAACTGACAAAGCTGCTGCACGAGTAGCCATGCAACTGATTTAGTATCCTACTCTAGCCCTGTATTTCCATCATCCTCAAAAACCCACTGTTTCCAGTAATACTTTGAAGGAAAAACTTCCTTCCTTCCCTAAAGTGAAAGTTTCTTTCTAGTAAACATCTTTTTACAAATGCTATAAAATCCATGTGGCAGATTGCAAAATTATGTCTGTCAATGTTCACTATTTCTTACAAGTTTCAAAACATTTAATGTGTGGAACCTACTGGACCACCACCCTTCTCATGATACTACATACCCGGTCAGTTATTTGGACTGCAGCGATGACAAACCTGACTGAGATGTAACAAACATGCTATGATAGTCTTCATTAAAAATAAAAAAACACCTATTTTTCTCTACAGTCAGAACATACAACCTCTTCACTGCCTCTACCACACTGCCTTTCCTCTTGGATGTCACATGCAAGTGTTATCAATGTTGGAATGAAAAACTTACCTGTATGCAAAGTTTAGACATCTAGATTCAACTGCAACAGAGTCACCAGCAGGTTATTACATGAAAGTAAGACATTCACTATCCCATACCAATTGCACAGTGCTGCCTTATTTACTTAGTAAAATACCGCCAGCTACTAAGAATTGCTGTCGCTGTTGTTAGACATCTAATATGACTCCCTGAAATTATGTTTTTAACCTAAAGAAAAGTTATAACCAAGATTCCCAGAAAGTATGTACAAATAGAAACATGCTATTTTCTGCTACTGTCAACATAAATTTTCATCTCCCAGAGAAAAATTCAACTCAACACCAGCACAATTCTTTGACCATTCTGATATTCATCACAATGCCATACCTCAAGCATGTCTTCATGGTTGACAATTGTTTTTGTGCTCTGCAAGGTTTTTACAAGTGCACCCATCTGTGAATTTGCAGTGCTGTGCTCAGCTTCTGGTTCAGTAGGCTTCTGCACAGAGCTACCTGCTGAATATTGCTTTCTCTCATCTGCTTTGTTCTTTATTGAAGCAGTTTCTGAAGTCTAGAGGATTAAGAACATTAGCAGAAAAGAAACACACCGAAATATTTTCAGTAATGTAGGATATTTAGCGTTAACACTGTATCTTTTGGAAAACTATGGAATGGAAAATCTGAGCTTTGAAATTATAAAGTATAAAATGCGCCAGGTATGAAATGCAGAGTAATCTCTGCAGATTACGGAGATACAGTCAGTACCTTTGGTCAATCAGTTTGACTCTCCTCCTTCTTGGGATCAATTTGTACCATTAAATTTCAAGTCAAATAAAAAAAAGACCAAGAATGTCAGCA
Source organism: Buceros rhinoceros silvestris (assembly GCF_000710305.1). Lineage (NCBI taxonomy): Eukaryota > Metazoa > Chordata > Aves > Bucerotiformes > Bucerotidae > Buceros > Buceros rhinoceros. The sequence goes on along the minus strand of NW_010402848.1, from coordinate 45,540 downwards.
CCAAACAATAGTTCTATTGTGCTAGTTCTATCAGGCTGTTAGAGACTCCAGACTCCTGTGCCAACTTGCTATGACCGCCTTCCCAAATTATTTAAAACATCCAGTCACGAGGGCAGCAGTAAGATCCTTTGAAATTATCCCAAACTTCATTGTGAAGTCTGGTGGATAAAAGTGGATCAGAGGATGACAAAGATGCCATCCTCCAGAAACCAAAGAAGTCAACCCTTACCAGATCAGTAGCTTGTATTTGCCCAAGATTCAAGTCATTTTCCTTGTTTTTAGTATCAGAGGAAAATTGCTGCTGCAAACCTGGCATTTATTACAGGCTTCCTTAGACTGTGAAGAGGAAAGTTCTATTCTTTAATCTGACAATTATTCTTGCTAAAGCATTAGTGGGGATGGAGAACAGAATTACAAGGAATCAATGACACTCTAGGTCTTCGGAAGTTCTTGCAAAATCAGAAGAGAATATTATCTCTAACCTTTACCCCCACATCTTTTACAGAAACTGTCTGGCTTTCTCGTTTTGACTCCTTTGTAATATCTTCCGTAGATTCTTCATCCTTTAGCCTATGTACAATTGTCTGGACTGTTTTGACCATATTCTTCAGTTCATCAGGATATGGAGTTGGATATCTTTTCAGGTTGCCTTCCTGAACAACAAAAAGCAATAATGTTCTACATTTAATTAAATGCTGTAATTGAAACGCCAGCTTTAAAACAAGTAATTAGGATAAAACACTTGAACAATCTAAGATCTCCATTTTGCCGTTCAAGTTTACCTGCATTGATGCAGACTCAAAAATATTCAAAACCAAATTCAGTACTAACCCGAGGAGGTGCCTCTCTCTCATCTTTGTCTTCATCACACTCAAATGCCACCTGAGCACGCTGTTTCCGCTGTTCCTCCCACAGAGATGGATTGAAACTTTCATTATCAGATATGAACATAACTAAAAAAAAGAAACCAAAATAACTGTCATAATAGGATATATTGTGCAAATAAAAATCCTAGCATGGCTTGTGCCTTGAAGCAGCAAATTTTGCCACTTGTCATTTTTCAATTATTTCTCCAATGATTATTATTACCCCATTTCTGTGGAAGCAGCATAAGCTTTTCCCTTTTGCTTGCAAGGGAAAGTGGAGAAATTTAACTCTCTTTCCC
>NW_010402848.1:30875-44293 GCF_000710305.1 Buceros rhinoceros silvestris | reverse complement strand
CCCTAAATCTTGATGGGGTTGCTCATGGAATGTTACTTACTTTCCTAACTATTTCACAAGTGTGCAGAAATAACTTTCTGGCAAGGTCTTAATATTTTGGGCTTAACCTTTTATAAAACAGTTCAAACTAAGTATGAGCAATATGCTCTTTTTCTGGACCACTTTTTTTTTTCTTTTAAAATAAAACACAGAATGCTATGTACTTTTCCAAAAATATGTATGTGGTAATAGAGGAAACATTTTGTCTAACATTCTATTAAAATAGTCAGTCTGAAGTAGGCACCTGCTAAGGAGAATTTCACCCCAAACCAATAAGGTCTGCTGGATCGAGACAACCACCACAGAAAATTATCCCACCAGTTCAGTACCCACCTCGTTCACTGAAACAGTTTCACCTACAATTTACCAGTGTGTAGATCACATTAGGTTACTGTTCTCACTCTTCAGAAGTAAATCTTCAATTATAAGTTTATTTCAAACTTGTATTTGTGTATTATCTAATGATCACAGGCTGAATCAATGGGCAGAGGCCAATACTATAAAGTTCAACAAAGCCAACTGCCAGATCCTACACTCGGACCACAACAAACCCCTGCAACACTACAGGCTTGGGGAAGAGTGGCTGGAAACCTGCCCAGCAGAAAAGGACCTGGGGGTGCTGGTTGACAGCCGATTGAACATGACCCAGCAGTGTGTCCAGGTGGCCAAGAAGGCCAATGGCATCCTGGCTTGTGTCAGCAATAGTGTGGCCAGCAGGAGCAGGGAAGAGATTGTCCCCCTGTACTTGGCACTGCAGGTGAAGCTGCACCTTGAACAGTGTCCAGTTTTGGGCCCCTCACTGCAAGGACACTGAGATGCTGGAGTGTGTCCAAAGTAGGGCAACTAAAACTGGTGAAGGGTCTAGAGCGCAAGGCTTATGAGGACCAGCTGAGGGAACTGGGGTTGTTTAGCCTGGAGAAAAGGAGGTTCTCTACAACTACCTGAAAGGAGGTTGTAGTGAGGTGGGTGTCAGTTTGTTCTCCCAAGTAACAATTGACAGGACTAGAGGAAATGGCCTCAAGTTGCACCAGAGGAGATCTAGGTTAGATATTTCTTTACAGAAATTTCTTTACAGAGAGGGTTGTGAAGCATTGGAACAGGCTGCCCAGGGAGGTGGTGGAGTCCCCATCCCTGGAAATGTTTAGAAGAAGTGTTGATGTAGATGCTGAGGGATATGGTTTAGGGACCCTGGCAGTGCAGGGTGAATGGTTGGACTCGATGATCCTAAAGGTCTCTCCCAGCCAAGGTGATTCTGTGATTGCATTAGCTGGACAGTCTTCCCAATTTTGTTTTCTGTCAGGGTATTCCAGAAATTCTTACCATCCTCAGCCCTTGGTTGCTGGGGAAACATGTAATTAGTAAGCACAGTTTTCTGTGTGTCAGGGTCATCTTCTTTTTGAAGAGGGATAAGTGGTTTAGACTAGAAAGCAAATGAAAGAAGGGTATGTTATGGGAGTATATAAAAAAGTAAATATGATCTACACATCACAGAGCATACCTGTTCCATTACTTTGAAGACTACTCTGCCTTGTATTAAACCATTTCTCCCCTGAATAATTTTCACAAAATTAAGTTATTGACATGTCTATATTAACGACTAGCTTTGACTAAGAACTGAAACTCAGTAACAGCTTTAAGAGAAAAGCAAACACTGGATATTCAAAAAATAACCCATTTTCTTGCTATGACTTATTACTACCCCAAAGCAAACTGATCTGGAATACACAGACATATTTGGCCATCTAAAGCTGCAGATAGTCACATAAAGAGAAAAGTTTTGTACTCCATTTTTCACATTGACATGAGATGGAATATTCCCCACGCCTTACAAAAAAAGACAGAGGAATCTTGAAATTGCTGTATTAGTATAAGTGCTTTCATTGTACTACATCTGAGGTTAGTGGATTTCTGGCAGCGTTGTACACCTTCATGCCAGTCAGGAAACCAGCATAGTACAGAGGGCTTCAATATGGAACAAAAGTACAAGCCACAAGTGCATGAGCTACTGCTGAATAGCTTGAAACTTGGACAGTCACAGAATTCAAAAGTGTGGCAAGAAACCTAGCTCAAAAAAAGGCATGCTCAGTTTCCCCAGTGGTGTAGGTGTGGAAGAAACAGCAAGCTACACATTCAAGTAGTAGCTTATCAAGCACTAATTCTCCTGTGTAATCAAGCCTGAAGTAAGAAAAACAAAAATTAAACATCTGTTAATTTGCATTTCCTAACAGCACAGAACTTTGCTAGAAGTATGGAAGTCTCCAAAGACAGGTAGGCTCAGTGTTGCTTACTTCAGGAAAACTGACACAGTAATGGCAAGGAAATATTGAGGTATATACACAGTACCAGATATCATTATTTATCAGATGGCTCAGTACTTGTCAATTCCATCAGGAATAAAGTCAAGAAATCATCTATTTTTTATTTTTAAAAAGTTCACCTGATTGTCTGATAGCCACATAGCAGTGAGCTGTTGCAGTTTTGTAAAGGTAAATGGCAAATTCCTCAGTCTGTAAATGACAAGAACTTATGTAAGTACATTTATCGATAATGTTAAGACTAAGAAACAATCTTGCATTACCCTGTAAAAGTGTTTAAAAAGCATATTTACAGATAGAAATTAATAACTATTGAGAACCGAAAGGCAACATAATTTAGATTCAAAACTATACCTGTAATTAAAAAAACAAACAAAAAACCTCATTTCTACCGAGTTTAGCAAGCAGCTAAAAAAAGTGACAATTTAATTTGAATTTCATTCAGTTCAGTGACATGAATGCGAGCTTGAAGACAATTAACATATATTAATTAATCTGAATTCTCAGCATTTTACCTTTCAATATACATGCATGCCAATTAAGGAAGAAAAGCTACAGCTGAAAATTATTGGGTTTTTCCAAGATACATGTGTGGGAAAGGGGCTAGCCTGGATAATGGAAGCTCTGACATTAAATGGATAAATAAAGCTCAAGATGGAGTACAGAAAAGCTGAATTAGCAGAACAGGAGGGAGAGCTCACTTAGACTTATCTCTCCTGATATATTTCAATCCAACAATTCAGCAATTCCCAAAAGAGAAATTTTTAACAAATTTTAACAAACAGCTCTAATAGAACACAACTTTCTTTTCCCCCTTCCCCAGCACACTCAAGAGTTTTGCACTACACTGTGACACTGTTTTGCGTTCTCCACATGCAACACAGGAAACTATTAACATTTAAATCAGAATCAGAAGAATTATGAAAATAACCAAATTGATTTTGTAGGACAAATACACGTAGGAAAAATCATGGAAGTATTGAAGCTGTGCTTCAATGCATGCGCCGTGTGCCAAGTTGTTAAAATAAAGACATCTTAAGACACTGGAACTTCAGGACCCAAAATACAACACCACCACATTAAATACATCCATCTCAGTCAACCTCTAAGATGTGCACGTGATAAGAAATATATTCATAACACCACCTCTACACTATCATTGCATTTTATACAACTGCTACTTGAATAAATGCATTCACAAACCTATTGTCACTCAGATTGATGACTTTTAATTTCTGCATATCACCCATTTCTTCAGGGAGAAATTCAAGCTTATTAGAATGCAGAAACAACACTGTTACATGCTTCCAGTTTCCAACCTGAAAAAAAACCCCAAAGAATTAACTCTTCTTCACAACTCCGAATATGCAATTTTTTACTGTTTTAAAACAATTAGTATTACAGCCATTTTTGCCTGTAGAGCATAATTACATTTTTCTTGTGTATGAAACCTTCATGTAGTTTCAAAACACTAATATCAAAATTTTACTTCTTGCTTAGAAAAATTCAAATTTCATTATTCAAAAACTTGTCTATTTGTATACATCCTTCTCTAAAAACATACAGAACAAAATCTACTCAAGAACTATTAAAGTTATCCAAAAGCTGCACATACTATATAGTTTAAAATACATTCTAAAAATTCATTTTATGGTTTTGTAATTAAATACGCACCTCTGATGGGAGCTGTGTTAAGAAGTTGTGATCCGCAGCAAATGTCCTTATATTAGAGAGCTGCCCAACAGACGAAGGCAATGTTTCAATCTCATTGAAACTGCAGTCCAGTTCTTCTACTGATACTAACCTGCAAAAAAAAATAAACCAGGGATTACCCCTCTATACAGGTTAACGCATCCAACATTAATTGAATACTTAAATTTAAATGAAGTTAATACCACTATTAATTACAAATCTCAAATTTAATTGAAAATACAACTCTGAAACCCATGGGAATTAAATCCAAGAAAAATCTTTTACTAATTACCTAAAATGTGTTTTGAGGTATTTTTGTTTGTTGGTTGACTGTGGGTTTTTTGTTTTGTTTTTTTTCGGTTGGTTGTTTGGTTTTTTTTAAAAAAATCTTTTTTACACTATTATCCTCATAAGAGAGCATCAGCAAAAACAGGGCAGTCAGCAACATCAAATATTTTTGTACTACATGAAAACACGCTAGTGCAAGGCACTGAAAACATTCAGAATGAGACACGATTTGAGTGCAGTTTCTGGACAAGAAAACAATCTCAAGAGTTAGAGACAGTGATCCTAAGAATCTGGCAGTGGAGTATTTTTAAAATCCTGACACAAAAGATAACCTACATTAACTATAGTGGGACGAAATAAAGTGGAACAAATACCCCTCATTTGTAGAGCACTTAATTCTGAATTATTTTTGCCATCATTTGCTAGTTCTAAATTAAACTGTTGAACACCAAATTAAAAAAACACCTAAAAACACCTGTTTTACAAACTTTTTGATAGTGGTTCAATATTTACCACAGCCACAGCTATGTTACTGCCAAAAAACAGTTTCAGGCAGCTGACTGCCTTTTTAAACATCTTGTTTTCTTTCACATTCAATTCTTCTTTTATAGATTAGTGGCTGCATTACGAAGTGAGGAACATATGTCTTTTGATATTAAGTAATACATAAAGAACATATATGCTGCAAACTAGAAGTAGGACATGAAAGCACTTACTTTCAATTTTATTAAGACATTAATATGTAGAAGAAATTAAATCAATTAGGTGTAAAAACATTCAAGAGAGGAGCCGTAAGTCTGTAGAAAGGCAATTTGACCTTTTGTTCAGGGGAAATACCTACCCTCCTATGGAGTCTGGCAAATAAATTAACTGGTTTTCATCAATTTTAAGTGTTGTTACCTTCTTTAGGGAACCTGTAATAAAATGAACAAGCAAGTAAAAAAGGATATTTGAATTCATTCAGCTTAGTTTTAATTTTAAATTAAGGTGGGAAAAAAGCATGCCCAAGAAAGCACATCATCTGTATTCTCTGGCATGCCTATAGTGCTGTATACCTAAAGACATGTAGAAAAGCTTACAGAACTCTTTTTCCAGCTCACTATGTGCCTGCCGTGGGGGGTTAGAATATTCTTTTTTTTACTCTCTTGTACTCAACAGTTTCTCACCCATTTACAAACTACTGTACGAAGTCGAGAATGCTCCAAAACAAGTATGACTTTTATTATTCAGCTATGCATTACAGCTTTATCCAAAACCGGCACTTTTAATCAATTGAAACTTAGATCCAAAATACCATTTATCTATTTACAAGTGTTCTGTGTCCAAACTATAAGCTTTTAAGAACAAGAATTAACTAAAATACAAACCAATAGACTCTGGAAGTTGCTGAAGTGCATTACTGGATAACAGTAGGTCTTGCAGACTTTCACAACCTGAAATACCTTCTTCAACTACTTCAATGCTGTTTTTAGAAACATCCAAGTAGGTCAGTTGTTTCAAAGTGCCTATGAACTAAAAGCAAGAGAAATAATACATTCTAAAAAGTGCAAGTTCTAAACAAAAAATCCAGCAGATTTGACAATAAACTGTCTCTCAAGTGTAATGCCAGAGGAAAGGAGAAAACCTATTTATAGTGCAGAAATACAATTTTAAGCAAAATACCCAAGCTTTTTGAGCAGATACAGACAGTGGATGTTTTCGCACGCACAGACATACCACAGTAATACGGCAGGTCTCTAAAGTTACTCTGCTGCAAATTCAACAGTTTGGTCAGTTACTGTGAATCAAGTTACTCAAGATTTAGAACAGACCTCAGACAGAGACAGGTAATATAAAGACATCATTAGTATCCAGGTAATCTCTTTCAATGCTTGTTTTTGCCTTTTGTGTAAAACTGCATCTATTTAACCTCCAAACCAACAACAATGAATCCCTAATTGTACTAAACTGAAGAAAGAAGCCAAAATATAACCTTGTATTATCTTTCCCCATGAACCAAGAATAAGCTGTAAGATTTGTGCATGCCTACATTTACTACAGTTTACTACAACATAAGCACAGTTTCACAAGTACTGCAATAATAAGTCTGCCTGGATTCCACATAACACTGAGAGAGCCCAGGAACCCAGATAAAGCCAACAGAATATTTTCTTGGGAACTGGCTATACTCCCTGTATACACAGAGCACCCAAACAGGCATTGCTTGCTTAACAGCTGTGACCAGTAAAAATTCAAACAATGTATTTATCCCATAAATTCCTCCTTGCTTTCTAACACAAAATAACCTCTTTCTGGAATGACCAGTTAACCCTAAATTTGATCGAAGATTTGATCTAAGATTTTTACCCCTTTCCTGAATTGGAACATAATTTTTAGATAAGAAGAATATAACTTCCAATGAAAGAAAAGCTGTGTACCCAGCTCTCATGATCAATGACAAATTCTAGTTAAGCGTTTAAGTGGCATTTAACCTTTTGGCATTTAACCTTAAAATTACACAGCATACTTTACATATATGATTGCTGACAAAGTAAATAGCACTATAAATTAAAATACTAAATGTTTAACAAAGTAAAAGAACTTACCCCTGGAATAAGTGTTAGTCTATTACCGTCCATCCAAAATTCTTTTAATCCACTCAGTTGTTCGAGTACTTCAGGCTGTAAAGGGAAGCTATTTTTTAAAAACTTCACACAAAAAGTAGTGAAAGGCAAAACAACTTCAGTGATTCATCTACTGCAACTTTAAGTAAGGTATTATTATAGCTCTTATATACACCTTTTTCCTGGGTCATGAAAAAACATCCAGATTTTGAAATACACATATATACTAGACATACAAAAATCCTTTAACAACTTGTTCACAGCACTAAATAATACTTAGAGAAAATGTGGGGTTTTGTTGTTTTGTTTTGTTTTACAGAAAGTACTATTTTTCAACTGGAGAACACAACAAATAAATGTTATGTGTATAATATCCTCCTTCATGGATGAGGTCTAAAACCCCTTAAACTCCACTAGCTCAGAAGAGTTTTCAAAACCTAGAGTAATTTTGTGGTTTTCAGGAAAAGGAAAACAAATTTTAATTTTCTAGCAACAAAGGGTACATCCACATGACACAAGCAAATTCCATCCATAAAGTGAAGGGCGGGATTGTGCTTCTTGATAGATTGAACTTATTGATAGAAATATCTTTTCAGGGGAAGACCTCCTCTTGGTAAACAACTACATTGAAAATGCCTTCCTATTTAAACTTCCCTCCTGAGAAAGTAATACAAAACAGCTGCTACTGCACCTTAACAACTACAGCCACACTTAGTTAAATGCAGAAATCAAATTGTTATACTATAACCATACAGCATTCCTGAGTGAGCTGTAGTCCCACCTCCCAGTAATGCATTTTTCAAGAAAAAAAATCTTAACTGAAAACTAACTTTCAGATCTATCTTTACAAAAAAAAAAAAAAGGCTGTTTCAAACCTTTTGTGCTTTTACCAAAAGATCTTAATGAAATAAGTTACTCTTATAGCAGTTGACTCTTTTAGCTAAAAGGCTGGGAGAGACAAGGCAATCAGCCAAAAATTACCCAAATAGCTAATTCTGCAGCCTACGCTTAGTTCCTGGCTGTTGTGGCATAACGTGGGCCTGGGCACATTAGTTTAAGGCTCCCACATGAATATCCACTCTGTAATGGGAGTATGGCAGTAATGGTAATGGCTAGAAGCGTAATAATAGTAATGAACGGTTCCTTAAATACACTGTCCTATCTGCCAACCATATAACTAGGCAAGTGGTCAGCTCTGCATGATCTACTGGTGGCACACAAAGGTTTGACTTTATTATATTGCAGGTCAGTACATTCCACTATACTTCTATTTCAGTTCCTTTACCCAGGAAGGTACTTGTAGAAGCAGAGAGATGTTAAGTGATTATACATATGAGGTGTATTTGTCCGTGAGATCACGAACAGGAAAAAAGTTGATCCATACTGAAGGAAAAATCTGAGCACCTCAACTGTAAGCACTATTATTATAGCTTCCCTTGGATCTTAATAGTATGCACACAATAATAGAGCAGGTTATGCATAGTTTATACAGAACTTGCAACATTAAATACATGGTAACCAGTAAGTGTTTCGAGTTTATTATAAGCCAATTATGTTTAGAATTCAAACATGCATTACCGTAAATTTTTTACCAGTACAGTAACCACATGGTGTTATTTTCAAATTGAGGAAAAATATATTCATCACATAATTTTTCAGGATATAATTTTTATAACAGGCTCCATAAAGTAGTATAAGATATACAAAATAATTAACTGCTTAGTAGCAGAAGTCTTAATCTGTTTTTAATCAATACATCAGCTTAAAGGAAATGAGATTTATAAAAGATACAAAGTTCTGTTACTAATGCAAAACTCACCACTTCTGTGAATTCATTACTTCCCAAGTCCAGCCTCTCCAGCTGAGTCAGTCTGGACATGGTTCTGCACAGGAAGGGGATTAGTAAGGGAACAGATTTAAGAAAATACCAGTTACATCCAAACTTCCTAGATTCTTACAAATACATTGTTTTAATAATTTTTAAGTAGAGATTCTGTTCTGTAACTGGACTGATATCTAAATAAGGTTAAATTTTCACACACTGTTCAACCAGGCAGATATTAACGATCATGCTGACTGTTGACTGTCACACAAGAAATACAATGTAATTAGTTTACAAAAGCTGAAGACCACTAGAGTAATCTTTATGACAAAGAGTAACTCAATGAAGTTACTCTTCAGCTTTTTACCTACAGTCACAGTAAGTCTGCTCAGCCACAAAAGGCTGGTTAACTACATGTTTTCCTCTCAAAGAGAAACCACTGCCTAATGATAAGCTAAAACACAAAAGACCACTATTGAATCACAGTAACCAACACCACCTTTCTCCCTCTCCTGGATGCTGAAGAAGTTGCTTCTGGATGATATGGTCTGGAATCCTAATTATTCTCTAGTCCTACAATAAATCAGATTATTAAATTGGATTTTGTGATATACCAATAGTCTTCAAGTCAACTTATGGCAAAGATTGAATGCCAGTGACTGAAATACAGTGAAATCCATTATTTCAAACTGTGTTTTGGCAACACTTTTGCTCCATTTGATTCCACAGAGATTATCTACCACTCCACATGGTGGTCTACACAATTGGTACTCCAGTCAACAGCAGTACTACCTAAACGTATTTTCAAAGGGGCTGTGAATCTCTCATATGACATTATGTTCAGTATTTATTTAATAATAGATTTTAATAAAAATTAATAATACCTAAAACTTTCAAATGTAAACTGTATGTACATACTATCAAATTCTGGAAAAACTAGATGTAAGAGCTCCTAAATGGTAGACTCAAATTATCAGAATAGATGTCACTAATAACTTTTTAAAAATCTGCATGAGCACAAGATGCTCCATGCAGCTATTCAAAGCCTCGGTTGTTCTTCAAATACACTACGTATTAAAATTCTTCTGGATACAGAGTTCAGGAATTACATTCTACTGAAACATGTATTATTTACTGAAAGTTAATGTGATTATTAATTTTATTCATTAACTAGTCTCAAAAAAGGATTATACTCAACATGTGTCTATAGATATTATTTTCATTACATTACAGTAATTATGCTGGGGATAAACTAGGAATTTAGCACAAGCAGGTAAAGACACGACCAAGACAAAAGCAGAAGCCTTTTTTTGCACTGCACACATAGTATACACAGGCTGTAAGGGAAAGCCTTTAGCTCACATTCCCACTGTCTCAAAGAAAACCAACAAACAAAATCAAACCATGAAAAAAACTAATACCAGAAGAATCTAAGAATCATTTTCTCTCATTCCTTGAAGGTAATGAACAGGTTGATTACCAGTAAATCAACTGCTAAGATTAATTTTCCGATTCTAGCATAAATTACTTAAGTCCCTCTGAAATACTGTGTCAACTGAATTTGTCAAAGCTTCATGAGATCATGCCAATACCATTTTTGGTGACATATACTGATAACAACTTTGCCCCAATGCATCTCCCAGAATCCTGTTGCAACAGGACAAGGGATAATGGTTTTAAACTAAAAGAGGGGATTTTGAGACTAGATAGAGGGAAGAATTTTTTTAAAACGAGGGCAGTGAAACACTGGCACAGGTTGCCCAGAGAGGTGGCCCATGCTGCACCCCTGGAAACATTCAGAGTCAGATTAGACAGAGCTCTGAGCTACCTGATCTAGTGCAAAATGTCCCTGCTCACTGCAAGGGGTTGGACTAGATGACCTTTAAAGGTCCCAAAGCATTCTATGATTCTAAGCAGATGAACATTCACTTAAACAATCTAGTATATTATTCTGCAGCTTTCAAAACTTTGTGGCCAACACCCTGCTGTACTTTTACTGATGGCTTCAATTTAAAAAGGTTTTCGATTCCTTCTGTTTCCAAACCATGTTAGCTAGACCAAGGGAGAGTCTAGAGGGACTACTAGAGAGGGGAGTTCAAAATGCCACTAATGACCTAAATTTCAACCACGAAGTAGATTAAAGGAGATCACATCTATATGGGATTGAATTTGATAGATTAGTTTCAATAAAAGATTGTATGAGGAAAAAAAAGGTTTATTTTAACAATTTTATAGTCCTTTAATTTCAACGGTTTTGAAATAGTGCTTTGATTTTTATTCAAATTTAATTCACAGCTTAGAAATAAATGTAGACTTTAAAAGCAAAGAAAAAAACAGGTAATACCAACAAAATTTAAATAGTTGAATTTCATTTAAGTGAAATTTGATGAGGCTGAATTGAAACAAAATCAAACTCATTTTTTTACATTGTGGCTCACAATGAAATGAATTTTTCCTTTCAGTTCAACATGAACTCTTCTTATTTTATTTTAATAGTTTGGTAAAAATAGCCATAAAAAAAAAATCCCCAACCAAACAAAAAACAATCTTCCAGACAACACACTCCAAGGTCGGAGTGATTTTTTTTTTTTACCTTCCTCCTATACAATATTCAGCTCTGAGGCCAAACTGTTTACATAGCTAACAGCACATTCACAGAATCTAAGCAATAAAGCTCCTCTTCCCCTTGCTGCCAAATTACACTACATGAACCAATTCCACTTCAGTCCATCCCAAGACCCAGGTGCTCTCTTTGCTTCCTATGCTACTAGGGTTACATCCTTGATGACTGTCCAGGGATCTGGACAGGCTGGATCAATGGGCAGAGGCCAATAGTATAAAATTCAATAAGGCCAAGTGCCAAGTCCTACACTCAGACCACAACAACCCCCTGCAACACTACAGACTTGGGGAGGAGTGGCTGGAAACCTGCCCAGCAGAAAAGGATCTGGGCGTGCTGGTCAACAGCCGATTGAACATGAGCCAGCAGTGTGCCCAGGTGGCCAAGAAAGCCAACGGCATCCTGGCTTGTGTCAGTAAGAGGAGGGAAGAAATCGTACCCCTGTACTTCGCACTGGTGAGGCCACCTTGAGTACTGTGTCCAGTTTTGGGCCTATCACTTCAAGAAGGACATTGAGGTGCTGGAGTGTGTCCAAAGAAGGGCAACAAAGATAGTGAAGGTTCTAGAGAACAAGTTTTATGAGGAGCGGCTGAGGGGACATGGGGTTGTTTAGCCTGGAAAAGAGGAGGCTCAGGGGAGACCTTACTGCTCTCTACAACTCTCTGAAAGGAGGTTGTGAAGAGGTGGGGGTCAGTCTTTTCTCCCATGTAACAAGTGACATGTCCAAGAGGATACAGCCTCTGGTTGCACCAGGGGAGGTTTATGTTGGGTATTACGAAAAATTTCTTTACAGAGAGGGTTGTGAAGCATTGGAACAGGCTGTCCAGGGAAGTGGTGGAGTCCCCACCCCTGGAAGTGTTTAAAAGTTGTGTGGATGTGGTGCTGAGGAACATGGTTTAGTGGTGACCTTACAGGGCAGGGTGTATGGTTGGACTCGATCTTAAAGGCCTCTTCCAACCAGATGATTCTGTGACTCTACAGCAACCCAAAGTTGGCATTCTCGCCTTAATCGTCAATGTCTTGCTAAAAACAGTTTTTCATGAAGGGTCCTGGTCTTACCATTTTGAACCAGAATGAATATCTGTAAATCTCTCTCCAGTATCTGCAAAATTAAAGTTATGTAATGCTGATGGTATAACAGAGGAACTGCATAGATTCTGTGTCCCTCTTTCCCCCTTGTCAAAACATCCGTAATCTAGCCAACACAGCCAGTCAGTTGTAAAATGTAAGGCAAATGTGTTTGCAAGACCAGGGCCTCAGTTATTTTCCTCCCCTTCCCCAATGTCCGCCTAATGTACAGTATCTCTCTGCTCTTCTGTACTGTGTAAGGAGTAACTATACCTTTAGACAAAATGCAAATAAAGATACCATTAATGTTAAAGTAACAGGAAAATTCAATGCTAAAGGCAGAAGAATACAGGACTGGAAACAAAAATTTACTAGATCACTCAGCTATACCTATTTCTATCTTTGCCACGGTGCTATGTAATCCCTTCCATAAACAGAAGAAGCTATTTCATAATTCATATTATTGAACTTGCTGTCAAATCAATCCAACACCAAGGTATCAGGTAAATTATGTCTCAGATTCTGATGATGTAAACAGTCAGCATCATTAAGGTTAACACTGCAGTTTACTTCAAGCGGCATACAACAGAAGAGGTGTGTATGTGATTGCAAGATGAGGCCCTGTATCATTGTAATTACACTCTCAAATACCTTGCTTCCTTCTAAAAAAAGGTTACTCTTTAATGACAATTAAGCATCAGACAAAAGCTTAAAAAAAAAAAAAAGAAATCTTATGTATTTCCATTGGACCATTTTCCCAACTTTCAGCTATCAAATAAATGCCTTTAAAATAGTCTCTGTATTTTAACTTTCCTTTCAGTAGAAATATTTTCACTGAGCTGGCTTGCATCATAAATGCTGCCAGTTTTGCAGTCCCTGGCTGCAGATAAGCTCCAAGCAAAATGATGCATTTGGCACAAAGCAAGGTTGATTGAGTGTGTTGGCATTAACTACCATTTGGATTTACACTC
>NW_010402848.1:0-30797 GCF_000710305.1 Buceros rhinoceros silvestris | reverse complement strand
CACTCTTTCAAGTGCTTCATGCTTTAGTGTTAAAACTTACGTGCATGCTTAATTTGCAAGAGGGCTAGCTGATTCTGTATAAATTTATTCAAACATATTTCTCATTACAAACATGAAATAATTTGCTCTAAGTATGAAAACATTAAGAAGGTAGGAGTGACAGAGGAACAAGAAAAGACAGTTGTATTTTATAGCAAAAATACTAGCATGTACTGCTACATCTTATTAGCTTAAAACCAAGAGCAAACCAAACCCTTTGTATTCTCTACACCGACTGAAGCTGTAGAGCATGTTCCTTCCAAAACCCATATTCAGGTTTGGAAAACTGTGTAAATTCAAATTTCACTTCAGTTTCTCCTCTGATGTAAAGTGAAAGCCAGGCCAAGGACATCTTTGTTGGCCAGGTCAACTACTGCGTCATTATATTATTCTAAAAGGCAGATTCACCTCTTGCATACTATGGACACCACGATGGATTTTTTTCTCCCCAGTGTACATCATACATAAACAGTGTATGTTGCCAGTGCAAAGTCATCTCAATAGCTTTAATCTCCCTTAACTGAACTACAGGAGTAGAGAATAATAAAGACGGCAGCTCAGCATGTACTGTAGATCATTATGGACGTGCTGCAGAGGACATCTTCATGACAGCTGCTGTTTAGTTTTCCAGCAAGGATGAAACCCTGAAAACACTGGAGTAGAAAAAAAAATTCCCAGCAAATTCAACAGAAGTTGTGTTTGGTTTAAATACATTGTAGCATTTGTTTAAATGTCTCTTAGCACTACAACAGACCTCTGTAAACCACTCTTTTCTAAATATCGCATGTAATTCATGCTTTTAGTGTTAATTAAGCAATTAAAGTCAAAGTAATTTTATAAACAAAATCTGTATTATAAGTTTTAATTATAGCTACTTTTCCTCTAAATTTTTTTCCTTGAAAATTAGTGATAGCAGAAAGAACAAAGGAGGATAAAGAGTATTTATATCATATGAATGAGTAGAATGCTTCACACTTGGAAGATTTAACTACACACTTTCTGATGCTGTACACTTCATTCCAGATATCAGTTCTGGCATCTTTATAGAGGAGAAACCACAATACAGTATCTAGGCAGACAAAAAAGGGAATTCCAATAGAACATATCCCTTGGACACATCTTAGGCACATGATTAGCTACAGTCACGAAGGAAACTGGCTGCTGTCCCTGAACGGCTGGCAATTCACACTTCAGCCTACTGCATGCAAGCCTTTGTCAGCATATGAGCTGGACAAAGCGAATATTCAATTGTTAGCGCTTCCCCTTCTCCACCGTAACACCTTATACTCACCAAACCCAGTACATGTCTCTACCAGTTTCTGTTGCCAGAGGAGGACCCCTTTTACAGCACACCACAACATGTTCAGAACTCTACAGCTTGTTATTCACATCCCATCTTTTGGATCTCTGTTCTCTCTTCACTGACCTTTAATACCTCTGATAATCCATTTAGACCACCATGGTCCAGGTCAGAAAACTCGGAGCATTGCTTTTGCTAATAGAAACAGCAGGAACTGCAATATCATCAGCCCAGCCTTGTTTAATGAAACAAGAATTGCAAGGCAGTGTTCATTTTGGGAGGGGTACAATTGGATTTACTGTTAAAATAAATGCTGTTAAGAATTACCAGAATTATTTTACTATTACAGAAAACATGTCTGAGGAATACAGGGCCACTATATTAAACAAGTCTGTTGCATCATAGTGAAGGCATGCCATAATGGATTGCACATGACACAGTACCAAGTTGTTACTTTCTTCAGCCCTGAAGTATATGAATCTATCTAAAGATAGTGTTTGATTCATGTGAATTGCATTCTTCAACGATTCTGAGCAAGCACCTCCAACTCCACCTTTGACTTAACGACCTTAATTACCAGTGCCAACACCTCAGACACTCAGCCATCAGCACTGTAACTGGACTGGTATTGCAGTAGCTGTAAAACGCTGCTTGCAAGAAGTGTCAGGCAACTCACAATGATCATCCAGAAATGGCCACAAGAACTGAACAGGTGGATCATAAATCCACAGAGCTGGACTGGGACAGAAAAAAATAATAAAAAAATTCTCTGCATAGGCAAATGTCTGAATAGACAGACTGATGGGAGATAAAATTTCAACAGTATAAAGGGAAAGTTCCTTGTGAGGACTCAGTCCAGTTACATAGCTACACATTTTAAGCCGTGATATACTTTTCAATAAGCACTACATGCAGTAAAAACTCTCCAAAGTACTTTAAACAAACGTAATCTATACTTACTTTGGCAATATTTTTAACTGATTTTCTCTAAGTTCCAGTATCTGGAGTTTAGTTAATCTGTAACAGAAAGGTATAACAAATTATCACAATATACTGTATTTATGACAAAAGCAATCTTAGAATTTATTTATATTGCCAAATTAAAAAATAATTCTTAATTATTTATGTAAGGATATAAATACATTTTATGCAAAAATCTGCATGTTATTGTAAATTTACTTATTCACTGGAGTTTGGTTTTGGTAAAGCAGCAAACAAACTAGGTCTTGCCTCCTTCTCTGGACCTGTTTGAACACACTGGTTTTCCTTCATCCCAAAGATTTTACATCACTTCACTGGATTCATTACAGGTACATGTTATCATCATATACAGAAGAACACAGGAGAAGAATAGAAGAGAGGTAGGATCAGTCTGCACAAGTTAAGATGCTGAATTTCTAATACTGGCAATGTGTGAAACTACTTCATATAAAAAGTCTCATCAGAGGAACACCTTCCATATGGCAAAAACTACCTTTAAATTCATTTTTGATTTCCTTCCACATTCTCTTTCTAGTCAGCTTCTTAATCCATTTTGATATTTCTGTTAGGCAGTTTGGACTTTTTTTTTTTCAGTAAATCCTTGGTTGCAAGATACATAACCCCTAAATCCCAAACTCAACTGCCTGGCCAAGATAAGTTCAAAGCAGTCTTGAAATTCAGTGTACCACCCTTAGTGGAATTTTTTGTATCGGGGCAGCAGTGACAAGACTCTTTCTTAAATGAAATGCAGAAACTGAGTTTGGTTTAAATACAGACAGGATTATAAAGACAAGAGTTCTACATGTGACCCACCAACAGCTATCATACAATACAAAATAAGGCATTAAGTACCCTGACTCAAAAAAGAGCTTAGTGAACAGACTGGTCCTTCCTGAATGTGCTTAACGAAGTAAGTTGTAAGGACAGAGACAAAAAACTTCTCAAACAAAAAAACCCCAACCCTCTAACATTACTGAAAAGATACCCTAATAAAAATCAAGTTCATGGTAACATCACTGCTTTCAATCTAAGACATCACTGGAAAGGACTTCCTAGCCTTCTTACCTTACCTGAACCCTAAGATACCAATGTGTGACAAAACAGAACTTGTTTATTTAAGCACCCTCAGATTCAAATGGTCATTTTGGGCTTGGACTTCTAAACACAAGAACACCCAAACACTGAATTAGGCACTAACTGGTGTTCTGCTTTGATGTCAGGGAAAATAGCTACCCAGCTGGCAGTTCTTCTTCACAACACGTGTATGTAGACCTACGCTAAACTATAAATATGCATGCCCACACTTCCTTGACTTTAGACAGAACTAACTGTGCTCCATTTCTAACATGCCAGTTCTGTGGATTAAAAGACTGCCTTTGGTGACAATTTTTTTTTCAGGGATGGGGTGGGGGGGTGAACACAGGGGGCTAACTCTAAGAAATTGGAGATCCAAATATCAAATTTCTTATGTGTCTAGCTACACAGAGGCTACTGGGGAAACATTTTCAACCTCCCCTGGCTGGGAGATAAAGGCTGTGTCCAAACAAGTAATTTTCTTCCAGTAACTAATGAGAAATATTGGAATGAAGCAGTTGTCATTTCTGGAAGGGGTAATTCAAGTTTTATGTAATAATACATACTCAATACTCAGCCTAGCTGCTCTTTGAATTGCTGGTGTAAACACCCATAGTAAACATCTGAACTGCTCTAATGGAACTGAAATACTGGGCTTTAATTTGGAGAACAAGTACAGAGAGAGAACTAGTCCACTTACACTAAAGGAAAAATTGAAGTTACAGTGGTGAAATACACATACGCTGCGCCACTCTGTCACAAAGATTTGTCATACACATATGGAAATATTTAATCTCTCAAGTTGAAAAACCCATAACCACAGAAATATTTACAGATCACTTACACACAAAGCTGTAACAGAGTATTATTCAACTTTAAGTATACCTGGTATAACGGTCTCAACAAAATCAGTTACAATATTGTTATTTGATGTAACCAACTTAGCCTGCTTTTGAAATGTAGCTCAACTATAAGAAAACAAAATCTCTACATGAACGTCTTGCCAAGATAAGATCGATATTCTTCCTAAATCTGAATTCTTTACCAAACAATCTGTAAAAAATGTGAAAAAAAACCCAAAAAACCCAAACAGAGCAGGTATGCTTAGAAACATGCAGTTCAACAGCAGTCATTCCTTGGAAAGCTAAAAATATTTCATAGAGAGATGTTCCTTATTTCTCGCCTCCTTTGCAGTTTTTCTAACGCAGAATATTTTAAGTTGTAACTAAAATATAAAGGCAAGAGAACTGAAATATATGTATCCTATCACAGCTTACATCTGCAAAAGTTTCAGCAAAATTGCATACATGTAACTAAATTAAGTCCCCAATTTGATTATCACTGTACATTTCTGTAAAATACTACCACAAAGTAGACACTACTAAAACCATCTACTTCTGGCAGGCTGTCAAGAAAGAAGATTAGAAGTAAATTCATTGCAACATCACAGTAAAAAGTCTTGGGAAGCAATACTCCATTACAGACTACATTCTCAAGAGTTTTTAGAACAACACTCCTTGTGTATCTTTAACACACGAGTAAATAATGTTTCCCTGTTAAAGCCCTGTCTCAAAATAAGCATGCAGTGAGCTTCAAGTTTAGAATGCTCCGTGCTTATATTTGTATATTTAAATGTAAATACATATGATGCATTTAGATAAAACAGATACGGTTTTCTTAGGTAAGCATAAGCAGTTCTCAGATTTCTGTGAACTGGCATGAAGGCTAACTCTGGGATTCGCGCCAATATTAATGCATTCAAATTAGAATTTGGGAGTGGAGGGGAAAAGCCCATGCTATCACCTCAGAATTTCAAAGGAACTGGGACATTTAATCAAAAGTCTGGTGATTTTTAATAAGTTTAACAGACTTGACAGTTAGAACATCACTGAAGGACACCACATGTAATGTGCATAAAGAAGAGGAAAAAACATTGGAAAATCTTGACCTCAATACTACGCAAAGCTTTAGCATCAATTTTGAAGGTGACAATAAAGAGTGAAAGTAAATGTAACAAAATGCTGTACAGATACACTAGAAGTAGTTTGCATTACACAACGTTTTCCTTCCTAAGCATCAGGCTGAATGCAACTGACAGAGGTGCTCAAAGACCCATGTTGGGACTATGCAGTTCAATATTATTTAACAGCAACCTTAAAGGATAGGAAAAATACTTAAATTGGCTGATGCCACACAAGACAGTCAGAGACAACACAGTAAATTATCAGGACACTGTATGGAAAAAGATCTGTACAACCTTAAGGACAGAAACAAAGAAAAGAGGCAAGAGGCCATAGGACCAAGTCAAGTACTGTAGAGTCATCAGCCATTTCTAACTGAGCTGGCCAATGCATTAGTTGATCATGTGGGAAACGACACTAAGCAGCTGCAAAAAGGGCTAGTAGAACACTACAGCAACACATAGATGTTTTCAAGAGAAACAAGAAGATAATCATGACACTGCACAAGCTGTGAAGAGATCTCAGTGTGAATTCTAAATATAGCTATATGTGTCATCATCCTCTGTCAAAAAGAAGATGAATTCAGGCTTAAATGCATTCCAAGATGTATTAACATAATCACAACACAAAGGAAAACCTGCCGTACTAGAAAGAAAGATGATTTTGTTCATTCAAACTAAAGAAGGGATATCAGAACACTATAAAAACAGGAGATGAGAGAATGCGGGACACCACTCATGAGAGATGACAGCAATTAAACTGTGGAATAAATGAATACGGTCAGAGAGAAAAAGATGTGGGAATCTGACCTGCTGGAACAGAGACCCTGACACATGGAGCATAAAAACCTTGCTAGCTTTAAAAATGACATTTGCTTAGTTTTTGAGTCATCATTGCCTACGGTTGCCAGTAAGAGCAGACAACAGAACTCAGTTACTTCTTCTGTTCCTATGTAATGAAAAGTAACAGCTACAAGGCCATATACAAAAAAACTACTGCACCAAAGCGGAAGAAGGCTTCACCTTTATTGGAATAACCAACAATGCTCTAAATATCTTAAAAGCTTCCTCCAGAGCTTCTTTGTTTGGTTGGGTTTTTTTAAAAAGTATTCCCATATTCTGAAGTGCAAGTCAAAAGAAAGTTTGCACGAGTAAGACTTTACATCTATTTGTAAAGTTGTGAGGTGGCAGAGCAGTTTGGTCGCTTATAGAACAAAACTACTCCATGTCAAAGAGTCTGACCCTTACTTCAAAATGACATTTCACTAGTGCATTGTTTTCTACTTTATTTCATCTAAACAATGTCTTCCTACAGAATATTGTCTATTCTATGCAATATCACTGTTAGCAGGCAAACTTTTATTAATATTTTGAATTGATTTAAAAACAGATGATAAGAAAAGTTTTAATTTCAGCTTCATTTTCCTAGCTCCAAGCTAGGATGCTACAAGTCACTATTTAAATTTAAAAAACAAGGCTAAATTCTCCATAGCTATTAAGAGAAACATTACACTGGAGATTTCAACTTGTCCTCAGTAACTGATTTATTCTTGAGTTGTGAGTAATTAATGACTTCACCATTTCCCTAACCACTAAGCATTATAGTGATGAAGGAAAAATTGTAATGAGGCTTTTTTAAACTATGTGTAAGTCTAACTACTTACAAGATCAACTGTATCAACCAGAAGTCTTTGATTTGCTCTGCAGTGCCTCTTTTCTTGTTGGTTGTTTGTTTGGGGGGTTTTGTTCGTTTTTGTTTTTTTTTTTTTAAATCTTGCCTTTCCGTTAGACCATTAAAAACAGAACAGAAGAATGTACAGGCAATCATTAAAACACCAACAAGTAAAGACTGTGCATCTTCAGCCTTAACGACGGCTTTTGAAACGCAAACTTTGTGTGCTAGAAACAAGCACAATAATTAATGCTCCTGTATCATAAGCAGCCTTTCTGTTAGCTGAGTATGTAACAGATTTCGTGCTTTTAATCATTTTTCAGGGGATGACTAACAACTGGACAGGGAAGAACAAACCAAGAGCTCCGATGACAGATGACTAATAAACTAATGGTCACCAAAAGACTGCACCTGTGCGCATCTCTCATCGTACATCTGATATGCCAAACTGCTACAGCTCTCTACCTGGAGGCCTTCCTAACCTGTAAACTCTGCTGACCCAACTATAACCATACAGCCTAAGGCGACTGCTTTCACAAAGCAATATGCCTGGTTAATGAATAGCCACATTTTCTGAAACAGAAACTTGCTGAACATGGGGTGGGACAGAAGAGTGACAATCTAGAAAGAGAGAGCACAACGTAACAATGAGGAGAGAAGAAAAAGACAGAAAAGGCATCAACATATGGAGAACTGGATGAACTATGTTTAACTTGGAGACTTCCTTTTAAAAGTATTATCCTTTCATTTTTTGCTCCCAAGATTTTATCCATTTTAAAGAAGCAGGTGTTTAGTATTTGTCTTGTATTTAAGCTATTACATGGAACAATTTTGCTTGGTCAGCTCACTGTAAGTATGCTAAGTCTTTCAGAAAGATTCCTGACAAGAAGGCACTTGAAAATTACAGATTCACATGAAGGAATCTGTGCATCCAGGAGAGAACAAGTGGAAATACAGATGTCATTATTTGCCTCACTCCGGGTACTAAATGATAAACATTCTGCTTTTCAGAAACAGTCATCTCCCATACTTACCTGACTTGTCTTGTAAAAGAAGCCAATGTGTAAATGAGTTTTATTTCTTGGCTCTTCATAAACATTCTGTCTATCCTTCAAAGGCCCAATTAAAAAATGGTGATTAAGATTCAGGGTCGTCTTCTGTAACTAATACATGGTATGAATGGATTGATAACATACAGTTCTTTCTCTCCTCCAGTTCACTGTTTGCTTGAGAAGCAGCAGGAACTGCTCTGCATAAGTTTAGAACTAAATGTAGATGCTAAGTTTCAAATTCAACTTACCTGCCAAAATTGGCTGGCAGAAACTCAAGAAAAGCATCATTCAGGTACAGCTGAGTTAGGTTTAACAGTTGGGAAAATCCATCTGGAAGCCTGTATAGAAATAAAATAGTGCAGTGCTTTTGTTTCAATTATATTCAAGGTATTAAGTCATATTCTCTTTAACAGCAGTATAGTATTGAAGTCCTACATATTGATAACATCAAAATTCAGGTGGTACCAGAATTTCCACAAAATTGCATGAGATACTTGTTCTCTGTAAGACTAATTTCAAAATTATTTAAGTATTGAGGACAGTATCTACAGGCAATAAAAACTATAAACAACAAATGTATAATGTTTATTTGTGATGTCTTGACACCTCATGTAGAAGAGGCATTCATTAGAGACAATAAGAAAAATAAAAACCTACGCAACATCTTTCCCCTCACACTCCTGAGGGGTGTGTAACGTGTGTTACGAAAAGTTACACTGAGCAAAGTTTGTATCTCTGCCAGTACCACTTCTGGCAAATTATTTTTATAGAAGGTGACAGGGAGATCTACCTATATAAGCTAAGTTTGAAAAACAATGGTACAGGCTTTAGAGTAAAATTCATTATTGTTATTAAGAAAACTATTTTTCTGTATTCACAGAGAAGTGATGGACTTAAAGCTGAGAAAATCACATGGTAAAATGCAGAATTGTCCACACAGACTATTAACTTGAGCAAAATACTTTAATGACATCTACTGTATTATGGTGCAAAAAGGTTAATGCACGTACTTTGCAGGTAACTCTGCTCCTTGCCTCCAAGCGTTGGTGCATGTCTGGGGCAAGTTTGAAATTCGGCAGTGTTTGCACAAGATATAAAACATCCAAAAAAATTTCAAACTTACTTTGAAATTGGATTTACACTGGCCTCAACAACTGTCAAGACTTTACAGTTTTTTATGTTTTCTGGAAACTCCTGTATGCCTGCAAGGTACAGGGAGAGTTAGGGAAACAGTCTATTAGACTCCATCACAGACATAAAAACTATGCACAAAAAACCACTAGCCATAAAAACTGTAATTAATTTGCCAACCAGTGGACTGCTTCTCTGATATTTCATTTTGGATAGTTTTCATTAAAGAAATATTCATGTAATATCAATTCCTTTACTGTTCTATTACTAAAGCACTTCATACCGCAGCTTAGCAGGTAGCTCACCAAGCAGTGTTTTAGAGACACAGTACACTAAAATTCCCACTGCTTATTACCAAATATTAAAGTATTTGTATTTGGTAATGTACTTAAGATCAGACCCTCAGTCACTTTTTTTTTTTAGGGGAAAAAAAGGGCATTCATACTCCTAGCAGAACAAAATTTCCAATAGGATGTTTGTCAAATGCATAGCTTGTATAACATCTAGGTGAAATGGTAAGGCTTCAAATCTTTAAGTACATTTACAGTATTCACCGTTCTGAATAGATAACCCAAAACGTAACATATGCTTGCTGTTAGGTTCAGATTATTTAGAAGAAGAATGAGAAGGACAAAACTACTGCAGACACACTTATGTCTGAAAATTACAACAATAGGAACCTGCCTTTTTCCAAGGTTATCCCTGAAAACGTAATTTCTAACCCATGTATTTGCCAAATTTGTGTTTTTCAGAAACTGACAAAACAGGTCTTGAAAACAGAAGAGAGGTATCCATCACATCAGTAGGAAATCAGTACTGAATCACTGTTTAAACACTTTCACCTCAATCTTTACTACACCATAAAAACAAATAAAATCATGGTTATCACAACTGCAGTTGCTTTTGCAATATACCACTATATTGTTCTTAGACCTTGAAAGAGGTGTTATTTTAAATAAACTTCTCCTAAGTATAACAACCATTCGTACTGCAATCCCTCCACAAGAATACACTATTTTTTCAAGAAAAACCCATTTACGCTAGTAAATCAGTTAGTTTAAAAGAACTGGGTTTTTCAGGCAACAGAAATCTTACCCCTTTGTCTTTCAATGAATGCATGTAATTGTGTCTCCTTCTAGAGTGCTTTATTGGGTGTGCGGAGAGGGCAACCTGAACCCAGGAAATGAGACCACTAAGAAGGAAATGTACTCTGTGGATGCTCACTTTTAGGCTAGTGAGAGCATGCAATTTTATGCCGCTCCGAGCAACACTAACTTTCTTAAAGTCCAGCTGCAGAGAGAAAGACAATGGCAGTGTGTCTTCTCATTCAGATTGGCAAGTGGGACTTGTTTATATCTCTCCATGTATCTGTTCTGAGAATACTGAAGCAGAAAAAGCAGCTGATGCTTTGCCACATTAAATAGTGTTTTTACTTATATAAGAAAATACAAAATTTCTGATGCTAGCTTAGAGTTTGATTCTTCCCATGCAGTAATAAGATTGACTTGGTATATTAGGATTTAAAAGATGGCAATACCACCTCACAAGAAAAAATAGTCACAGTACACATACTTTCACAGTAAATGAATTTGTGATGTGGAGTGGTAAAGTTACCATGATGACTTCTCCAAAAATTCAACTTAAGCAGAAACATCGTTTCTGTCAAAGTAGAATTTTTTGGTCTTTCTTAACAGGAGATTGTCTGTCATGTTAAATGGGTCAAACTATTACTTTTGACTCATACCAGGTATTGTACCGTTATTGAGAGGTGAAAGGCAAGAAAAACGCAGTAAGCCACACAATTAGTACAGTGTTTAAATACCTCTAGATATCACTGTTTCTTTTGAGAAATAGCTTGTTGAACTCAACAACAATAAAATACAGAAGCAGAGGGAACCAGGAAGAAATGAACCATTGACTGTAACACAGGCCAAGATTTCTTGACACTTCTGGTTTACAGTCACGTGTGTTCATGTATATGCACACATCTGTAAATAAAAATACAGCTTTACCTATATGGCTTCAGCCATATGAAGTACATTGGTGTTGGGAGTGGAATTGAAGCAAAACAGAGGGTACTGAATCAATTAATGTTATCACTCTCACAGTTCAATATTGAAAATAAAAAGGCAATACTTAAAATGTAATGAAGCTTTGTTTCTGGAAAGCAGCAGTGATATTTTCAAGTCCAAAGACAGGTTTAAAGAAAGACTAGAAAAATAACACACAAAGACCAGAAATGTATCTTACCTATTGCTGTCATAAAATATTTGTATTAAAAGAAACAATTTTCCAATAATTTTAGATATATATGATCTTAATTCCAGTTTTAGCATCAAACAGTAATATCCAAACATACAGATGGAAAGAATCTAAGATGACATAATATCCTGAGCCATGGCAGATGAGCCAAAATCTACCACATAAGAGGCCTGTATAGATGAAGTTACAGATGATCTGTATTAAGTGGTCTTCTGTTGCCTCTAAAGTACATCAAAACCTCTTCATTGCTGATGATATAACTTCACGTTCTTAAAATAAGTGTCTACGTTAACGAGCATAAACCACTGCTAAGTTCTTCTTGGAGGCAGAGTTGCATTTCAAAGTCACTATGTGCCAATAGCTTTGCTGTTTGAATCACACTGAGTGATTCTCGAAGCTTAGTTTTTTTGAAAGCTGGTCACACTATTGGCCTTGGCTTGGTCTTTGGATGAAAGACTTCTCTGCTCCAAAACATTAAACCTCATGTTTTTAATATTAATATTAGTTTCCAAGACCTGGGTCAAGAATTCACTCAAGCACAAATGACTTAAATCTGTGATAACTACCTGGAAAACAAAACAGACAACAGAGCTGCTAGAGAGGAGAATGTCAATGTAAACTTACTCTCAAACAAACAGCCAAATAAAATATTAGCTATCTAAATACAGACATGTTAAATCAGCGTGCTTTTCTACATAAGAGGACTCTACAGTAGTCTCCTGTTTGACTCTGCCTTGGGCAATAGGCAGCAACAGTTTTAACAACAAACTAACAACAGAAATTCAACTGATATGAGAAAGTTAACAATGAAAGAGCCCAAGAATTCAATTTTGCTTCTTCTCAGAGACAGGACTGTTATGATACATACTTCACCAACCTCACTCACCATTTCAGTATGGATAGATGGCAGCCACCATTCACAAGAGCAGGAAATTGGGAATCACAGCATGAAACACATCTAGTGTTTGTAGTACCCATTCAGAAGACAGAAAAAAACCTAGGAGACTGCTCCTCTCTATCACGTGACAAGAAGTTGTGTTTAGTAACTGGCTATACAACAACCTTCAGACACCTGCTTTTCCTCAGCTATGTTCCTCCTGCATGCTGGAAACATGGGGGTACCATTAGATTAGTATTCTTCCAGTTCTCCCACCAAGAAAGCAAATTTAAAAAGTAAGTAGGAAAGAAGAGTAAGTAAGAAGCAGAGAGATGCTGGGAAAAGGTATGAGAGAAAGACAAAGGGCTGTAATGAGCACTTTGTAATAGGATCTGCTCCTTTTTTCTCAGCCTTCCATCTATCCTTAGTGTCCTGAATTTTCTTCCCTGTTAAGGAAGCTCAGCAAATCTCAAGGGTCTCCATGACCATGTTTCCACATGCCTTTTGTAACACTGTGCCAATTAATCCATTTTATAGTCACCCCCACCCTCCATGATCATCTGATCAAATAAACGAGCATTGCAAACTGATAACCACACTTCTTTCTAAATCCTATTTTTCTTTTGGGTTTTTCATTGCTTCCTTTATACACTGATACTCAAAGATTATAGAAGACAGTGCAACAGATTACTTGGAGGTTATCTAGTCTGTTGCAGTCTTATCCCTCTATTTCCTTGAAAAGCATCATATGGACAGGTTCTCCATCCTGCCGTTTTCTTCTTTACATGATGACAACTATCACACCCCCAACCCATTTTAGAGCTGTAGCTGATTCGCAGAACATGCTTACTGTTTTCCAAAAAATTATGAACCATACTAGTGAACTCTGACTATGACTTGTGGACTATGCTGGTAAACTTTAATTCTAACCACCAGGCCCAAACTGAATTTTGAGCAAGGTACTTTTTGCAGCGTAGTTTCCCACACAAGTGAGTTTTATGTAATAGCTTTTAGTATATACTTGTCTGTTCTTTCCTCCTGCTTTCCCAAATTTCAGGCACTTTTAAACTCACTGGCCAATTTCTACCAAAAAAAAGACTTAAAAAAATAAAGGGGTGTGGGGGTGGGACTGGAAGATTGTTAAGGAAAATCTGGCCGTAAGGTAGAAGGATCTAAAAATTCTTTTCCGGACTAAGTCTGAAGCAGAAAACATTCATCATTCAGAACTCTTGGCAAAAACCCACAAGCTAAGTAGCCTAACCTAGAAAGTGGTGTTCAATCACAATCCCAGACCAGCTGTGGCACATGCCCAAAGGACATACCAAAGAGGTCATGCAGGAATTTCAGGTCAATGGTCAGAAACATGAAGGTAATCAACCTCAGTTCTGGATCACATAAAATATCTGAAATAAGAAATTTCACTTGATCTCTAACTCCGCTGAGAGCAATGACTGTACTGGCAAGGCTTGTCAGAGCAAATGTGCACAAATGTCCCTCTGTTTAGACTGTATTAATGCAATTGTAAATATAACGGGAGTCCCACTCACCATCTGGAGTTATATTCATCTCCTCCCCTACACAGCACAATCTTTTCCTATCGCATAGGGTAAGCATAACAGAAGAGAAAATGGGGATGACTTTTTCTCTCCATCAGAGAAGACTTTTTCATACAGAAATATTGGCAATCCTGGATGTACAGAAAACTGTGCAAGTCACACCCACTGCTGGCAGAGTCCTTCACTGCAACGGATCCCAGAGCTGACAGACCCATATGCTACTATTTCAGCACTACTGCAGACAGGGGCTTCCTCTGCTGCTCACCTCTCTTCATGTAGTTGTATTTTTCTTCACAACCAAATGCTAAAACTAATATACCCAAACTTCAGTTATTGAAACCATTACTGCTATACAGTAGCACAGGGCACCTCGTCTTATACAGAAAGATTTTGAATGGGCTTGCCAAAAAAACCCCCAAAAAACAAAATGGAAATATTATTGGTTCAATTCCTAAAAAGCACCAAGAAAGAAAATCATTAACAAATATGAGACCTATGGAAGCTATATGCGTGATGTCCTCAAAGGAAAGAGTTTATAGCTAGATATCTCAGTTTGTGGGGAAGGGGTTGGGGGGTGGGGCTGGGGGGGAAAAGACCCCAAACATTCCCTCCATACAAAAGGAACACCAAAAAGCCCTCTTGCTGCAAAATAAATTAAACTACAATTTGCTGTGCATCCATCCCACTCTGCACCCTTGCAAGTTCAGAGGACACAGAGGAAAATACATAGGCTCAGATTGCATGAATAGGAATGCAACCTTAATTATGTACATTCTTCCCCCAGCTAATCTATTAACCCTGGTCTCAACTTCTGGGCAAACACCTATTAGGACCTGCCTGAAAGCAGATCCAAATGAGCAGCTTTTATTTGTTCTTCCACTCATGTCTCTGCTACAACAGTCCTTCCAGCCAATATAGGTCAAGCATGGCAATAAAAATGCTTCCAGAGCTCAAGAATACACATCACAACTCTCCCCAAAATTACGTAAAATATGTTTGCAAAAGCTGAACTCTTGAACTGGAAGCTGAAACAAACATATTAGTCACAGTCTGTATTCTTATATATTTATGTAAGTTGCTTTAACTGGGGATTTCTCCATACCTTCTGAACTAAAAGCAACACTTTTCATTATTAAAAGAAAGAAGTGTATTAGAGACCAATCAATTACACAATACAGACTCATACACCCTTCCTTTGAACAATCATTCCTCTCAAAAACTCTCAGAGGATTCCTCACTGCAGGTAGTCTCAGACCAATCAGGATCTTAGATTTCCATGAGATGCCTGACCAGGCAGTAGGGCAGTACTAACATCTTCCTGCTCAGAGCTGAAAGCGCAGTTCAGCACAAGGTTGACCTCCATGTACCTGTACACAAGGTAGTACTCAGTACTCTAGTTGTTGTCAAGCAGCTTAGGAGCCTCTGGCTTATTTTGTGGAAACTTATCCGAAGAAAAAAAAAAAAAAGAAACCAATAATTTCTAGATAAAGGAGCAACCATTGCAAATATACTTTTGCCTAGTTCTGCAACCACATTTCCAAAAGCTTTTAAAACTTGCTATATGTCATATCAGTTGCTCCTCTGGTGCTCTCGGAGTGACAAAATTGTCAGATTCCTTGCAATCTGTTTTTTCTTGTATATAAGCATTACAGATGCCTGGCTTTTTGTCTGGCTCTTACTAAAGGCAAAACCATATAAGCTTGGAGAGCTGTGAAAGAAACCTACCTTTCTCAAGAGACAAAACTCAAAAAAATAAATCTGCCATAGATTTAACCTATCGTCATTAAACTTGTTATGGATTTAGTAAAACACCAATTTTAATAACTTTATATAGCTTTTCATTCTCTATTCTCTCCACTTGGTTTTGCAGAAAAGTTCCCTTCACAGAAAAAATTCTGTTTTTATCAAGGAAATCACTAATCTAAAAATCTTACAAAATGTTTACAAAATTCTGAAAACAGACTCCTTTTCTCCAATTCTACGTGTTCTGGAAGTTTTAAAGTTTCCTTTGCCATTTGTCTTCCTGTAGCAGTTTGGGAATGTCCCAGTCTAAGAGACCGTCTTCCTGTCCAGAAGCTTTGTTTTAAACTGACCAATTGGAATATTCCTTCCCATGACACATCCAGCACACGTCATAGGTTAAAAAGCTTCCTGCGGGCACTTCTGTTTCTCACGAGCATTCTGTGCCTTTAAGAGATGCAGTTGCTCCATGCCTCTTCCTCCTTCCACCTGGGGCAGTGTCTCTACACACTTTAGCTGGTGGCTCACGGCTCGGCGGACCTCCGGACACCGGGAAAATCTTTCTTGGCTCATCTCTGCCCTTTAGCCATAGCATGCCTGCCTGCTCGCCCCACTGCCGCCGCCGCCGCTCCGGCAAGCCACCACTTCGGAGAAGCCAACCCATCGCCACAGAAACCTACTGCACCGCAAGGGACCAACCCCCCTTGCCGCTGGAGTCACCGCGCCTTGGGGCTGCGTCTTTCTGCTGCTTCACTGCCACCGCTTTTCTGCCACCGCCACTTTGCTTCAATCCAGGATCAGAGGGGTAGGACCGTGCAGACTCTGCCTTTCCACGTGGTGCCCCGGCGTTTTGTAACAGCCGCGAGTTCTTTGTTCTGCCTTCGCGGGAAACCATGTGGCCGCCACCATCTTTGGAGACTGCTCCGGTATTTGCTTCTGTTCGTTCCTGACCCACAGTTAACCCTCGCTTCTCCATCCCATACAAAACCCCTTAATATCTCATTGCTTTTCTCCTGTATTTAATATATTTTTGCTCTAGTGTTATTAAACTTTGTTTCAGTTTTCCAAACGTTCAGAGGTCTCACGAATTCTTCTTCCTTCTCCTATCTCGGCTTTTTAACTCTTTCTCTCCCTGTGCAGGAGAGAGGGGTTTAGAGACTGGGGGCGGGGCACGTCTCCAGAACTGGCTTACCTCGTCCAAACCACTGACACTTCCCTTTAACGAAGGTCACTTGCAAGGTTTTAAGCTATGGCTACACTGGATGCACCTTTAAGTTTACACAATAAAAACGGAACCTGAATCTTTATTTCGGTGACTGAACATTTTTTTTGTGAAGGAAAATAGATAGTATTTGTACAGTCCATGTAATGATTAACGCAAAAATGTCAGTCAAGGTACAAATCTGGCAGGAACTAGCTAGACAGTGTTTTCACTTGAAAACAAACAAACAAACAAAAGCCAGGAAATACTTCCACAATGAGATTTTAAAGCTTTTCTAATGAGTTTTAAAGAAAATTTATTCTTATTGGTTGTGATAACTATTATAACATAATTAGATTTACAATAAAATACCGTATTGACAATATATTTGGTGCTCATTTTGTTAAGAAGGTGGGTACTCAACCACATACATTTATAGAGCAATAAAATACTTATTCACAATTAAGACAAAAGGCTCTTCTGCAGGGTAAGTATTCACATGCGGAAAAAGCAGCAGTACTAAGATGTAAACTGCTTTTTTATAGCTTTGAACCCACTATAAGTCTGAGTCAAGTTTAGTATTTCTAAAATTTTTGTTTTGAGACCACTTGGGAAATTCAAAATTAAGTTTTAAATCTGAAAGCTACAAACTCATGCCAATTCTGCAAAGTCTGGTCATTAATGAATCCCCTTTTATACTATATGTTAGCCTCCCAATCTGTTTAGATGGATAATGCCTTATCAGTAACCTGCTGCTCAATTATCAGAGCTGATGCAGGCAGAGAAAACAAGATAAACAGTTCAGTGGGGTTTTCTGTGGGTTTTGGTTTTTTATTCCTTTTTATACATTTGTACATACTAGCACAGCTAGATACACCAGCAAGACCAACAGGGTCTTCCAACCATTAATCCTCAAACCATTCGGAAGAACTTCAGTTTTGAGAGTAAGCTATCTCTGGGCCTGCCCCAGGTAAATTCCTTACAGAAGGTAAAGGACAAGGAGTGTGAGCAGCAAGACAGGTTTCCAAATGCCTTTCCTCTGGAAAAAAAAAAAAACAATGGACAGCCAATAATGCTGCTTCTTGAAGACACGCCTGACACTCTAATTTACATAACCCTAAACATGCCAGGACAGGGTAAAATTGTGAAATGTGTAACGTGAAGAAGGTTGTGGGCAGCAGTTTTATTCATCGTGATGTCTTGGAGAATGAGCAAGGTTCAGGAGGTTTTCAACTACATCTAATTCAGGGCTGAAATGTTGTCCAGTCCCACAGTAACCTGAAACTAAAGTGTAACATAAATGCGTAACATTGCTTTTCCCCTACCACCCTGGGCTGCAAATTCAGTGTTGTCTGGGCAGTAACTTTTGGTCAACACATAATGAATGTCACTCAAAGCACACTGCTTTACAAAAATAAAGGTACATTCTGCTTTTACAGGCAGAATACTTCTAAAAAACCCATAATTAGTTCTACAATGCCCTTTCTGTGTTGCGAACTTTGAGTACAGGAAGAGATTTGTATTTAATTTATTTCAGATATGTTCACTGAAATTCCACATTCAAGACCTTAACTGCATTGAAATTCCATTCTGTTTGCATCCTATCTTGCACGCAGAGATCATTTTATTCTGCAGAGGCAGATGGTATTCAGTATCTTTAATAGGACAGACAATATATTTAAGAAAAAATACTATAAACACTGGAATAGAGAACTTTAAATACACTATCTGCCTACATTTTTAATAAATGTACAACTTCTATATGATGATACATAATAGCAAAGCTACAGACCCATGAATCAGCTGCAGATCCACTATCTTTTATTTCACTATCATGGATGATATAAAAGTTCTGATCCTGCCTGCCTCTCCTCACCCCCACCCCCTCAATATAAGCAGAGAAACAGCAAATTTACAGCAAGTTATTTTTGTATTTTGGATCTTCCTCTCTTACTTCTCCCTGCAGAAAATAAAACTTGGATCTGTCTCCCTACTGACTATGAATAATTCTCAATTTCTTGAAAAACCATATTCTTAAATGCACCAGATGGGCAACATTAGACTAGATACTCTTCTGAATTCTCATTCTCCCAAATCCCCAGCTTCCGGCACACGGAGTACTGAAGCTAGTTTGCCAAATCAGCAGATGATTTTAAAACTCTGAAGAAAGCATATTTCATCTAAATTTGCATCTGTTAACAACATTCTTCAAAATTATTTAAAATAATTTTATAGGCAGATATGCCTCGAAGAAGGACATGCATGCGTTTCTTTTCTTGGATTTAGTTTGTGTTTTTTTCCATGAAGGTTCCTCACAACTCAGACTGACAAACTGACATGTTTAAATTTGCTGTAACATCATACTGAAAACGAACGACTCCTTAATATCTAAGAGATTACTGAAGGCACCCTTATTTCCAAAACACCCTGTTTCTTTTGGTCTTCTTAGTTATTTTTTAATGTTGCTATTTAATCCTCCGAAGGCTTGAATAACTTCAAAATTTAATCTTTTTCTTTCACCACCTGTGAGCAGGGAAAAATAGACCATTCACTGTTTCCCGCTACAGTAACTTCTCAGGCACAAGCAATTTCAAGCCCATTTCCCAGGCTTCCAGGAAAGCTTGATTTTCCCAGCAGTCACCTCATTGTATGCTTTAGCCTTTCAAATAATTTGGTTCTAGTACCTGTAAGCTACCTCTTCTGTGCTTTTATATACATCATCACACACTGTACATGAATGCCTTCCCTGTCTTCAAAGAAGAGGTAAAAGTATTTCCCTGACAGTCTACCACGTTGTCCTAGATGCACGCTAAAGTGGGCATCCCAGAGCCACAAGGAAATGTTTGTGACCTAAAGGTTAATAAACCCTGAGACAGATTAGGGGTGAAGCGTGTTGTTGTGGGGTTTTTGGTGGGTGTTCTTCTCCTTTATAACCATCGATATATAAATAACTTGGCCATAGAGGATTAAAAACACTCATTTTTCTATGTAGGTCTTAATTTCTGTATGCTGCAACTTGTCTTTTGAGAGTAATCCAGTAGGACTGAGAGAAGAGGACATTTCTTGATGCTTTCTACAATGCATCATGTAACTGCTGGTATAGGACTGCAGTTCATTTATTGCACCATTTGCTCCAAGTATCATTTAATCTTTGTGACCTGGATTGCATCAAGCTTCAGGTAAAAACGTACCTGGAAAGAAGCAGCGGAATACGTCTGATATTAAGGGTTCATAACAGCCTTGGAAATCAAATTAAAATGCCACAGAAGGACAACTGATAACTCTCACTACCAAGAAACTACAGAATTCACTGCCTACTGCCAGGAATAAAAAGCAGAGTTAAAATTAACTCTGTTCAAAGCTTGCTGCACATACAGAAGCAGTTTGAAATTTTAGGCTTATCTATGCCACAACCTTTTCAGTAGCCATGAATAATATATTCAAAACACTTGTAGGAAGACTTCTGTACGTTCCAAAACACACAACCATTTGAGGCTCGTAGTCCATAACTCAGCACGTAACTCAGCCTCAAAATGTACATCACCCCATGCAAAGACTAGCTATATTGACAGAGAAGGAGTCAAATGAAGACTACCAAATAAAAACACCACCCTCTCTGGCTTAAGAATGCCCAGCAAGAGAAGTTGCTGGACACTGAGGTCATAAAGGGAAACGTGTGTATCCTGCCTTTCTATAGTTTACTAAATCTTCCCTAGGCTTCTGCTTTTGGTCACTCTTTGGTCACTCCTGTCACTAGACAGGGCACTAGACTAGATAAATCCTTGTTCTCATTGAATAATATTAGACGTTTCTAAGTATCCACAACTGCATATCTCCTGGGCCTCTGTTACATAGTTTTACATACTTCATACATGAAATTAGACACATTTAGATCTGAAATTAAAAAGGCAAGTTCTTCTATGAGCTATTAAAATATCAAAAAGTTTGCTTTCTTGGACTAATACCCGCTATGTAATATATCTGCTACCTTGAAGATTTTCTGCAATTTTCATCTAAATGTCAAATATTATGCACACTCGTATATATGTATGTAGTTCTACTGGGAAAGCTGGATGCTCTCTTGCACAACAGGTTTCCCTCTGTGAGCCAGACTCCACAATTCATGATGTAACTTGAATACATTTTAAACTGAAGCTTCATTCTTAATTTTTCTATCAGCTCTTCAGAAAATATTTCTCTCTGGTCAATAGCTTTGATTAGGCCTATGCCACAAACAGCTTAACTATCTATCTTGCACGAAATTCCTATCACATTGCATGTAGTTTGGTATTTGAATACTGAAGTCTAACTACCTACCCTTCTAAAATGCAACCTTTAAAACTAAATGTATATTTGCTCTAATGGCATCCGCACTCCATGATTTAGCCCCATCTACATCAGAAGAAAACACAGTGTATGCAATACTGCAAGAAAAATACAGGGACTATCACCTTCACTTGCCACAACCACAGAAAACTGAGAAACACACTAAATTATTCTAGCATTTGCAATCTTTCATCATCCTGCATTAAGATTCATGATTAATCTACAGTAATTTTTTCTTTTTCATAAATTAAAGGAAAGTAACCCCTGTGCTTCCCTCAAAGTCTGCTGCTTCCACACTGTATTCTGTCAGTATCTATCAAAGAAAAAGGAAGAATGAGAGATTTGGATTAGTTTTGCTAGCCTTGGAAAACTAGTAAACCACTTCCTGTTT
The DNA here is from genome assembly GCF_000710305.1 of Buceros rhinoceros silvestris. Lineage (NCBI taxonomy): Eukaryota > Metazoa > Chordata > Aves > Bucerotiformes > Bucerotidae > Buceros > Buceros rhinoceros. The sequence continues at coordinate 9,235 of NW_010402848.1, read as the reverse complement.
GGCTCTATTACAGAGACACATCGGAACAATCCTGGATGGTGGGAAACAAGCAGTAAATTCTTACCAAGAGAAAAGCAGACACAGGGAATAGGCTTGCAGTTGTCAAGAGAAAAATGTTCATGGTTGCAACAGTGGATGAGGTAACAGAAAGGGAAAGGCACTTAAGCCAACAAACTTAACAATACTAATTTTCTTACAGAATAAACAGCACTATTTCTCACCTCACCCAACAAAATAGACAAATAGAGACTTTGATTCGGGGGTTTTGAGTTTTACAGAGCTTTCAGGAATAGCGAGAGACAAGATGTCCTGAGTAAACAAGTGTGTGATCTCAGGACTATTTCTAGATGTGCAACACTAGGCAGGGAAGCTATCCAAACTGTGATTAGATTGAGAACAGACACATGATAATGGTTGAAACAAGCTTGTGCCCTGTTGTTTCTCTGAAAGGTGTGAAAAACAAAATAACGCCTAGAAAACAGACCTTCACAGTTTACTAGGATAGCGTTATCATTCAGCTGTTACCTTCTTAAACTTCTTTTGTGTCTCAGAGGAACGAGTGCTCTTTCACCAGCTCTCTGAAGGCTTAGCTAAAGGTTACACCATTTTGGACTGACAAGTAACTCTGTAGCTGGTAAGGGACCAGCTGTCTATTTACAAACATAAGCTAAGGAATTTGCCAGCCCTAGAACTCAAATGCCCTTTGCTGCTTTTAAGTTTTCTGCATTAAGAACTCGTGTTGGAAACAGTTAATCCTTTCAACAGTTTGGAACAAAAAGATGATTCTTTCTGTTGTGTGTCAGTATGAAAGTTTAAGGCAGTGTTCTTCAAGAAAGACTATTAATCCACTTGTACCAGGAACAGAGCAGTGACAATCATGTCAATTTATCACACTAAATGCTGTGTTCATTAGTCAGAAATAATGAAGTAACAGTTTAAGGGCAGACTGGGCTACAATGGACAATCAAGGAGAATGCCAACACCTCAATAACTGGAATACTTTCTTGATAAAGCAGAACTTACTTAACTTTGTGAAGTCATAATTAGCTAGCTGTCCAACTAAAACAATGAATTTAATATGATAAAATCTTTGGTATATTTATGAAATTCTTGTTTTCAAATGATTTCAAGGAGAAGACCTCTTACTTCGCTCTGAACTAGTGAGACAAGACTAAGAAATCCTTCTCAGTTAGCACGACTGAACCTTTTTTCCCCTCAAATAAGCCACTAAGTCTGATGACAATATAAGTTATTTCAATCTTCTTACAGTTGCACACATCTGCCAGCTTGCCAAAGCAGCATCATTAATAAAACCCCATGTATACAATACTTGGCTGACGACATTTCATAATTTATAAAAGACTGACCCACACAGAATGATAGATTTTTAACAAGTCAGACGAGTGAATCAGTCATTTTCCATAGACACTTTTCCTCATGCAACAGAGGACGTGACATCCCAAGACTAGGACAGCAGAACAGCCAAGTTCTACTACAATTTTCAGACAGCTCATTAAAATAAACTGAAAATAATTTTCATAAGAAACAAAATATAACAATAGAATCCAACAAAATTTTACAAGTTCTTATGCAAACTCTCTTTGATACAGTGAAACATGAGGAAAGCCACAGAAGTAATATATTTGAGCATATGCATTTTGAAATAATATAAAATACTTCACAATATCAGTTTTCAGTAATGAATCTCAAAGCACAAAACCAATAAATCTGAAATACAACTTTATGTTTAGCAGTGATTTACAGTGGTAATTTGACATTTACTAGCAGTGTAACTTAAAAATTACACTTTCACTAGTGTCTTTGCATAGTCAAATGGTGATTGCCTTTTAGTTACTCCGATATAATAAATGAAGTGACTTACCATTCTTGCTGACATCCAGTTCCCTGAGATTAATGAGATTTGCAATGGATGCTGGCAATGTGGTTAGATCATTGTCTGGCAAACTCAGCTTGTGCAGAGACTGACAGTTAAAAAGTTGCTATTGAAACAAAGAAAAAAAGTGAATGCGACCTTCTCTTAGTTTCCTCTATATAGCTTTTGTTTTTAATCCTTTAAACTTCTGACCTCACAGCTTGAAGGCCAGACTATTTAGAGTCTTTGACTACAAAAACTTTATTTAACTGGTTTTATTCAAAATTTGCTAAGTTTACAACACTTAGGAAAGCAAAAAACGGCAGTCACAACAAGCCAGCAGCTATGCTTAACGCGTACTTCCAGTATCTCGGAAATTGAGACCTGTAGTTGCACAGAGTCCTGCAGACATCACAAAATACTGTCCGTAAGAGACGTGCCATGTGACACTCAAGAGGTAATTACAGTTTCTTCAGAAAAGAAAAAAAATATATATTTAAAATCAAACAGTGTGGAACACAGGACTTGAGTAGATCTCAATCTTCTCCAAAAGTTTGATCTTTTTTTCCATTATGTTCTCAGAGTATTTTTCCTCTCCCATGCTTCCTAGCTCAAGTACACAAAAATCCAAAGTTATGATGACAAGTCACTGTATCTAAGGATATAGAAAAATGTATAACCTCTTCTGTATAAGTGCATTATAATTTGTATCCAATATTAGCCTAAAGCCAGATCTCTTCCTACATGCAAAGTGCCTTGAGATTCTTACCCAAAAGCTTTACAAATTGACAAAATAAGGCAAGTGATATCAGGGTAATGGAAGAAAAATGGAGTTTTGCATGGTGTTTTGTAGTTGTTCCTTTTGTTGTTATTCTTTTTTATGTTTGCATATTCCATGATTAAGCAGATTATCACTACTGTTAGTAAACACAGGAAACATATATATGGACTATATTATTGCAGAATTCCAATTTGTTATGAAGAGCAAAGCGAGGAGGGAAACAGAGACAGCTAGAGTTTGTGCTTTTCTGTTCAAATGCACACCATGGCACTTGGGATAAACAGGATACCTTTTCAGATGCGATGAAAGCATTTCAAATGCCCTGTCACTTTTGAAAATTAGACAACTCGCACCACTGCTTCGTGTGAAGGAAATCTTTCTCTTCATCGCAGTTTGCTCATGCTTTGCCCTTGACCACTGAACTAAATTAAGGAGCTATACTGTAAGAACAGATTTCTGAAGTATGCTGGAGTTCTGAAAAGATTACATACCGACAGGCCACTTCAATGAACAGGTTGACAAGACAACCCCAAACCAGTTGTGTTGTGGCATACAAAGGACAGCAGATTGCAAAACACACCACCAGGGGCAAAGAGGAAAGGGGAAGAGACGGAATGTCTTAAGCAGGCTTCAGACAGCCTAATAAGTGCACTCTTTGTGTGAGATGGCTTAATTAGAAGCCTTTCTCAGAGTTAAAAGGCTAAATAAAAGCTTCGGTTAGGGAAAAGACATTACACAGCTTGAAACTCTGGCTCCAAATCAGCTGGGATCAATTCAAATATTACAGACCTTCCCTTACGGTTCTTCGAAGATTAAACAAAACACTTCTGTGTCTTTGCTACTCTCTAATCCCTCTGCTTGTTTCCTTTACAGTATTTCAAGTTATATGTGGATTTTTTTCCTTTTGAAAATGGAAAGGGTAGTAAAAGTAATGACCAAAATTAGTTAAATGCTGAAGAAAAGGCTTAGCTTCTCAAAATTAAGCTTGTGAGGATGACTTATTACAACATACGAACACATTTACATGAAATAAGCATAGGCTATTACAGGTCTCTGCAGTTCAGCAAAGAAAAGCAAAAAAGAGCAAAACATAAACGTTCAAGCAGTCTCTCATCATGTGGATAATTTAATCACAGACTAGACCAAGTGGTAGACTGCCCACCTCCCACCACTTTACTCATATATCAAAATTGGATTTCATATAGGAACTGATTAATGAAATCAAATGGCATTTAACAGAAAAGGAAGACAAAGTGGACTAACTGCTGCTTATGGTTTAGAATGTCATCGTGCATCCATTTGATCACTACAGTACAGTCTCTCTCTCTTAGGATTAATAAAAGGAATATTTTAGATAATTATGAGTTTGGGAAGAAGGTGTTTGCTTAGTTCTTATGATTCGGGAAATAGGAATTTAATGCAAGAAGCGTTCAGAAAATTTCCTTTTTTTTTGGCTAAGTATTTTATTCTGTTTAGGCATTCAGTTTTATTATTTTCCAACGGAGAATGAGACACGGGAAAGAAGTTCTGAAAGCAACCTCAAAGGCTGATACAAAGTCTTTAAAAATAAGTTACTGAAACCTAAAGTGACTAATTCCAGAGTAAAGAAATATTGCTTGGGAAGCGACAAGAATAAAATAGTTTAAGTTCTAAACTATAACAGACTTTGACATAATATCCAGTTTTAGTTTGTATTTTATTAGCTCTATTCAATGCATAAATACACATTTTCACTGACGGCTTCTCAGGAGCATTTCAGGTTGGATTTTCAAAACCACTCAGCTGGTTTAAATCAGCTGTACTGGAATTCAGAGCTTCTAATAACTGTCAAGTTGTTATTTTGAAATTGTTTCACTTCCTTATTTGTTTATTTATCACTCAAAAAATCCAAACCAGCAAAACCTGAAGTAGTTGTAGCAAACTTTTAAAAAATCTTGCAGGGCATTCTACAGTTGTCCTACAGGACAATGAAGATTGCACACAATCGTGACAAAACAATTCTAAATATTAAGTCTTTCATCTAACAACTAAAATTTAATTCCTCCAAGACAGGACCTAGTAATGAAAGCAAGTCTATTGCAATGATCACTTGGTAGTTCCTAAAAGTCTCACCGGCAAAAATTTTCATTCTTTTCTCTAGTATACTGCTAATTCAGCATGCAATTTGTCTTCAGATTTCAGAACAAACAACAAATACTAATTTCTATAATATATATGCAATCAAAGTGGCATTCCAGATCTCTAGTTTTTGAACTTAAGTAATTTGAGATACTTCAGAAGTCTCTTCAGTCACGTACCGAAGAAGAAAGCAGGACTTCCAAGTGAATAGATACTTTGGATTGTAGCTACCTTTTGAAGGCACAGAGATCTGAACAACAAATTAATCTTGATTCTTCTAATCCTCATGAGCTACTAGAGATTTAAAATAATGCTGCAATTTGTTAAACACAGTTAGTCAGTTTGAGGAGACACTGCTGAAGTAATAAATTAGCCAGCCTCTTCTACTACGTACCTCTCTCTTGTACTCTCTATGTACCTCAATTGCTTAAGCAGTTTCCACCCAATTCATGCAGCAAACTAGTCAAGCTGGAATGCATAAACATTCCTTCAACTAGGGCTGCTGCTTCTGGGACCGACATTTACTTACAAATATTTGGCGAACTGCAGCCTAAAATCTAAAGTAGGAAGCTAGACACTATTAGTTTCTACATTGCTGAAGAAGTTAATAAATGTAACTAAAAGAAAAAACCAGCCAACATACCTTCGGAAGCTCTTCGATCTGATTAGCATCTAAATAGAGTTCTTCCAAGGTCTTTTCAAAAGTGAAAATCTCCTTAGGCACCTGTTCCAGGCTGCAGTGAGAATAATCAAGCGTAGTGACTGTTTCCTCCTCTCCACGCAGACAGCGGCATGGCACCAGCCGCACAAACAAATTTCGCTTTGTGGTCATTTTCAGGCACTGCGAAACAGAAATGGGTCAGTTTAAACACCAAGACAACTTCAGAAATACTCACGGGGGCAGCTTCTCAAACTTCCACTGGCTGCTAAATGCTTAAAAGAAATATGTAGGTACATACCTAGAAGTATGTATGTACACACATATATAACAGGCAGGAGAGGAGAAAGAGTATTTATTTTCTTTTAAACACAACAAAACTGTAGTGGCATTAAATGGGGTTAATATACCTACAGGCCCTAGAATATGAAGTGAAAATTTAGCTTGTAACTTGTCACCTAACACAGCCCTACACTGTAAAGAAGTAGAGAATTTTAAAGAAGCAGTTATGAAGCATCAATTGTGTCTTACAACATAGCTTATATCTACCTTTACAAAGATTCCTGGGATGATATTTTTGCTTAATAAAATTCACCCTCCATAGAGCATTAAAATGTAGCTATAGGAAAGCTTTCTTTTTCATGTGTGTGATAAGATTAAATTCATGTAGCTTAATTTCAAATCCCTCGTTTATAGACAGAATAGAGCAAAAAGAACCAGCATAGTTTCTACCGATGTTCTATCTACAGTTTAAAAGGAAATATTTCAAGTGCACAGATAAAGAAATTACTTCTTTTTGCAACTCCACTCAGTTCAGAAAACTTCATCACACCTCGCTGTGCACACTGGAACTTAGGAAACTTCACCTTGCAATGGAAATGTATCTTTCTTCCTTTAAACTCCATCAGTGCTACAACTGTTCCCTCTGCTCTCCGTGGCTTCCACAATATTTCTACTCGGCAGGACACAGCAAACTAAATGGTGCAAACTATCGTCTTATTGATGGCGAACACCAGCCATCTCTGCCTCTTTTCTCCCCAGCAAGAGCACAAGTTTAGGTCTCTTTTCTCTAGAAAGTAAGAAATTTTCACAAAATTCAGAAACAACCATCCTCAAAACGTCACCTCAAGTTTCAAGTTTGGCTAAAATCAGATGACAGACTCAACAATTTTTCAGGAAGGACCAACATGTACAGACAGACAACACAACCATGTAAGATTCATTTCCTCAGGAAACTGGTCTAAAAATACATGCTTTTCCAAAAGAATACTGAGTATTTATTTTCTCAATCAAACTGCCAACACTCCAAATTAATTTTTTTTTTTTATCTCCACTTTTTTGGGATGGCAGAAATTGTATTTCAACTTCTGGATTGGTGACATGAAACTTTCTTCTCCCAAGTTTTCAGACACATGTAGCAGACTGCACTTCAACTTTCAGAGGGTATGTTGGTAATGCGGGGAGGAAATGAAATACCATGGCCACTGCACTGTATGAAGTCACAGGCAATGACTGTTGTTACCGAGACAGGAAAAAAATTCACGCACTTGGATTTTCCTCTGTGAGCAGCTAGCTTGCCAGATACTTCATAGTACGTTTAATTTACATGACAACAGGTTGAGGACTGCTGTACTTCAATGTTTTGACTAAACAGAAGTACAACTTACAACTTAGGCAGGATAGATTCAGATTCTACATCCATAATTAAAATGATGCCAGGACTTCCTTTCTTAACAATGCTTCAATGTTGCTAGGATTTTGTTACAATGTTGATGATCTAGCAGAACACATTATTTCTCCAAGACTCCAGCCATGTTGTTTAAATAAAAAGTGATCTAAAAATAAGTGTATTGCCATGCAAAGAGTTTAGAGACTACAAATTCCACACTAGGGATTTCCCCAGAATGGGAAAGTCAGCAAAGGAGCCATTCCAAACTCCCCTTGCTTATTCCACAGAACAGGCTCCAGCATGACATCCTCCAGCCACCAACAGTCAGATGCCAAAGATGCTACAAAAGCTGCTGTGCTCCCTGTGTCAGAGCTACCAACACCTTTTCCTAGTCTGAGAGGCCACACATGAGGACAAAGGAGGAATTCCATGGCCAACATTTACAAACAAGAAAGACCTTAATAAAGAAATATGTCTCATTTTGTTATTACTTCAGACATTTGCAGAGCTGTGGAAAAACACACCACTTCAGAAAGAAGCACCGACAGTGGTTTATTCAAACAGGTTTATAAACAGGAAAACAAATGCCTTGGAGACAACAAGGACTGGAAGCAGAGATTGTATGTGAGTGTTGATTACCAGAAGTCTGGTAGGAGGACACACACCTAGCATATTAGCTGCAGCCACCTGTAAGTTCACTTAGAATCACAATAATTTCAACTTTTGAGAATTATGGTTTGGTTTTGAGAACACGAAAAAAGTTCATTAAATGGTTCATATAAATAATGAAGTCAAAAACACTCTTTTTCATTCAAATCTCTCAAAAAGAGCATACATTAATTACACTGTTCGCCCTCTCTTTTTCAGGGCCTACCTTCACACCTAGTCTTACCCGCTCACGTCTCAAAAGATTCTTAAAAAACCCATAAGGCCAAAATGCAAAGCACACAAAGCTTTTCTAAACCTATTCAGTTACTTTGTAAGAGAAATCTTGAGCTTTTTTTTTTTCCCCTTTATTTTTTTTTTCCAGGAGGAGGAGGGGGAGTGGGGGATGTCACATGCAGGCAGGAAGGGTTTTTTTTAAAAGATCACATGCATCTACAGCACTGTAAACACAGATCAATAAATAAATGCCTCTACAGCATCACAGTGTTGGGTCATCTCTCCAGTCAGATACCCAGTTAATGTCAGTGAAATTACTAAAACTCACACCTTATGCCGAAATAGTCAAAATCAGATTTAAGTATCAGATAAACAACCCCCCTCCCAAACCACTGATTTGACCAACTTGAGCGTGCATCTAATCGTAACATTTCAAAAACCAGAATGAACCAAGACAGTTGCATTTAAGTAAATGTGGAAACTACACAATGAAACTTAGTTCAGCTACAGTGGGGACACGCAGCCACCCAGACATCAGGCTTCAGGGTGTGCCCTGCTGTGACACCGGTAAAGGACAGCAGTGATGAGCATTCCTGTAGGAGGTGTGCCCAGGTAGAGGAACTCCTCTGCCTAATGACAGAGCTTTGAGAGGAGGTGGCCACACTGAGGAGCACCAGGGAGTGTGAGAGGGACATTGATTTCTCGGAGAACATCTTGCCTTCACTGGGCAGACCCAGCTAACTATTGAATCACAAGATACTGAAGGCTCCCTTCCCCTCACCTTCACCAGGGTGAACATAATGACCAGAATGACGGGGGGCAATGCAACAAGTTCCTGCCTGATGCTGCAGGCGTGCTGCCTCAGCAAGGCCCTCACCTTCCCAGGTACCCTCAAGTAATAGATATGAGGCTCTGCAAGTTGAGTCGACCAATTACAGGAAAGATGACTCATCAAGAGTGGAAGCATCGACAAAGATTAGTCAAAACAAGTCCAACCTGAAAACCACGTGAACAAAGAAAAAACATCAGGTCATTGTTATAGGTGACTCTTCTTCTGGAGGGAACCGAAGGCCCAATATGCACACCTGACCCACTGCACAGGGAAGTCTGTTGCCTGCCTGGGGTCCGAGTTAGAGATGTGTTGAGGAAGCTTCCCACTCTTGTACAACCTACGGATTATTACCTGCTACTAACACTCCAACTAGGCAGTGATGAAATTCTCCAAGCAAGAAGTCTGAGAAAAATCAGAAAAGA
>NW_010402847.1:0-32584 GCF_000710305.1 Buceros rhinoceros silvestris | reverse complement strand
TTTTGGCAGGATTCCCAGCCAAAACCAGCCCATCGCATCCTTTCGGTACGGGGGAGAATGCCCCCCTCCTCAAACCGCAACACACAATATTTCTGGTAGCTAGATGTTGGGGCATTCACGCAGTCTTGCTGGAATATTTCAGCACAGAATAATGAGAAAGTGAGATTGTGTTGAATAATTAACCCTGGCAATCTAGTAGATTCAGGAAGACTATGGATATTCTCTCTATTACTTTTATCACCATCTGAAATCATCGATTTAACCCAGAGCTTCTTTGTGTTATTCCCGTAATCTGCCATTAATAGAGGCAGAACACAAGAACTGGTAGAAAAGAATGAAAGGGGGTTTATATGCCTGTAATTCCTGTCATTGAAAGCACACTAGAGGCTCAAGATGTTCTCTTAAGGACAGATACAATTCTACGTGTAATAGTGTATATGACCACACATTTCCCCTTCTTTAATAAAATTTGGACAGGTGGAGAATAGCACATTTGACTGAATGTACATGGTGGAGTAATTACACTGAGGAGACTAAATGTAAATCAGAGCTGGGAAGTTATGAATACAGAGTATTTAATTATACTGTAAGCAAACACATTAAAGCCTGCCAGGAATGTGAAGGTGAACATTGGGTGATCCAGTAGGACAGTAAAATTGCAGATGGAAAGCACAGAGGATGCACAGCTTTCCAGCAATGCAGGAGAAGGATTTTTAACAATGTAAGCTCTTTGGATCAAAACTGCGCATCAGTTTCGATTATATATTTGATTATATATTCCATATTAATCCACGGTCTTGCTAATTAAATCCTTTGTCTCTAACATTATTGGAAAATGACATATGCTTTCTGTAAAATTATAATGTTTTCAAGATAGATACTATTTCACTGTCACATTTGTATTTTGCTTGGTTGAGATTCACTCATCCTGGATTCCAGGAATCCTGCAACTGAGTCACTTCCTACTTAAAGCTTAACACTGTGGGCTACTTTTGTTCCCTCTCATGTGACAGAAGACAAGATGTCTAGATGGCTCTCTAGAGAACGTGAATGCCAGGAATTCTTCTCATTGCCTTAAGTTCGGCTCTGCTCTTCCTATCAGTTTTCCCTTATGAATCTGAATCATAGTCCTTTCCTGGTTTAGGGCCAAGCACAAAAAGTTAAAGGAGGAAGGAGGAAGGGTGAAGCTACAGATGCAGGTGATGGGTCTGGAGGGAAGTAAGAGTAACTTATCTAGTGCAACATATTGGAAAAGGTAAAATGAAACAGACTGGGTAAGACTCAAGAAAAGAACATTTCTGTGAATTAAGTACTAAAATGAGATCAGGGTTCAGCCACAACCTCACTTTTGGGATAATCTTTATCCCAGTATTTTGCCCTATTAACCTAAGCTAAATCTGTTTGCAATTGTCTGTATAATACTTCCCAAAACTTAATTTTTCTCTACTGATAATAGTAAAATCCCGCTTTTGCCTTATTTTAGCTTCATGATCTGTAGCTTTACTTCTCTCAAATCCAAAATATTGCTGCTAAATTATTCTTTCTCATTACTTTGCTGGTTGTAGAGTTTGTTGGGTTAAAAATAAAAAGGGAAAGGAAGCTATTCATCAGCCAAGTCAGGTTACCACGAACCTCCATGATGTTCTTTCTTTTCCAGCCATCTTGATCATGAAAATCCATAGGTCCATTGAATAATAGCTGATGGCAGATTATGGGAATAATAGCTGTCCAGATTATGGGAACACTGTGGTGTAAGAAAAATAGATCTCAAGCTGTAAAGTGGCACCTAACCAATCTTCTCAATTCTTAGATGGCCATGAAATCATTAAAGTCTTTAATATTTCATAAATAACCCAAACTCAAAAGAACTCAGTGGACACTTCTCACAGATTTAGATCTTTCCAAATGACAGCTATCTGCTGAAACAACTCTCACACAAACTGTGAGATTAAATCACCTATTCTCTTCTTTAAGACATTGGACTAAGAACTCAGCAGAACAGAGTTCTGGTCCCCAATTCTGCCACTGACATCCATGAATCTTCAAAATCATCACCTCACACCTCTGAACCTCTTTTTCCTTTTATTTTTTTTTTTTTTTTTAGTTTGTCTTCTCTATAAGATTGAAAACTGCCTGCAGCAGTGACCTACTGAAAATGCTTTATGCATGTAGACAATGATCTCTAGTGGGCATTTATGCATAACGTCATGAACGAAGGAAACTGCTCCTCAGCTATCTTGTGTCTGGGAGATCTTGAGTACTCATTTTCAGCCCCAGTTTCCTTGTGAACCTTGGTTTAAAGGGGATGGATTAATTAATTATTTGATCATATGTAAATGTTTTACATCCAAACAACGACATCTGGGTGCATTTTTCTGAGCTGCCCTCTATCCACAGCATTGTAAACACTCTGTGCAAGTTAAACCAATTGTCTTCAGATTAATTCTGTTTGGGTTATGTTTCATTGTGAAGTCTTCGCTTCCAAAGAACAGTTATTTCTCCAGTTGCAAATACCAGACTGGAGATAACAGGCACTTTGAATTAAGTCAATAGTGAAATGTCTCAGTTTTTCCTAAGGATAAAATCCATCAAATGTGTTGTTTTCTCCTAGTAATTAATCTAATTATTATTGTAAAATGTTTAGTCAGATTTATGAAACTGTATACTTTGCCAGGAGGTTTAATGGTTTAAGAGTTACTTTCTGGAGGTTATTGTAAATATACAGTCAATAACATTCATGCCTGTATAAACAATATTGATTTCAGCCTCTCACTGTTGTAAACTATTCTAAATCTTTTATATATATATATAGTAACATAATAACTCAAGACTTTCATAAAAGCAAATAGAAGCAAAACATAACTCTACTTTAAAAATGAGTGCCTTTATATATACTTAGCAGTCTGGAACATAATGTTTGAGTATTGTGAGAGGAATAAGCACTGGGAAAGGAAAGGAACTATGTAATTTAAAGGATAATTCTGGAATGAGGATCACGTATCTTTTGTATACCTACTTATTTTGATCCTGCAGTGCCTCTATGATCACAGCCTTCACAGCCAGAGCTGTAGTAGAGGGTGAAAGACACAACGCGCAATTAATTGTCAGTTATCTCTTGTAGGATTATGCAGATTGCAGGCAGTTACTTAGAGTTGTCATGGTGCAGAGACATTACAACTGGATAATTAATGGTGTTACTGGTTTGATGACTACAGTTAATCATGGCTAAGTTTATGGATAGTGTGGGGGGGATTGGCAAAGCAGTGTAAAGAATTAAATTTATCAAATGCATCATCAAAGTTAAAAAAAGAAAATTTCTTTTTTAGCACACTTTACATCTAATCCTTGCCTTGGTGGTAGCCAGGAAATCAAGCCTGTCAGAACAGTTAAATGCCTGCAGCAGAAGACATCTCCCACCTTATATTTTTCTCTCCAACACAGAAAAGGAAACTGGGTTTCTTCCATGGGAGGAAGCCCTTCCAATGCAGCACCAAGTCCCTTTCTCACAACATGTTCAATCATCCCTTGGTGGACGTGCCCTCCAGACCATAAAGCTCCCAACAAACTAGGGCATGGATAAGCCAGACCTGTTACAGGTTTAGCCCAGTCCTAGATCAGATGAAAAGCTGATGTGTTTTGCCAAGCACAAGGTAGGAGAGACAGAAACCTGAATATACATACTATCCTTGCAAGACTTCAGGGAATTTTTTTCTTGTGCCCTGTGGTAGTCATATATTTCTGCAAAGGCTACTTCATCTGCCTCCATCTCTGATGTGATAGCTCGAACAACATGTCAGAACTGAAGTACAGGACCCTCACATCACAGCTAAATCTGCTCTAAACATGTGCGGACAATGGATCAGGTAGTGAGGGGAGGCTGGCAATTCTTGAAAGATTACGAGCCAAGTGTAGGCAAGTTACTTTATTATGAAGCTCAATTTATAGCTGTCACTTGGCCCATAAGGCAAGAGTGGGATATGTTTTCCAAGAGACAACAACCCCTGTCTGCATAATATTCCTTTGACTACTGATAATTTGAGATTAGGAATAGAGATGGGAAAATAAGGACTGGTCACTTCTGAAGTGTCATGATAAGTTCAACTCATAGCAATTAAAAACATTTTGTATTGATTTCAGAGTCCTCTGTAAATGGTATGAAACATAAAGAAGAGCTTTCCTGCCAACATGTTCTGGGTTTGTTTTGTTTTTCTTGGATACAGTGCAGCCCACCAGACTAGACAGTAGATTGATTTCTGCTGAGGTCCATAATTTGGACAAAGTTTTTCAGTAGGTATTGGACACCTGTCTGTGGTTAATGGTAGAATTAAAGTTTATAAGAAAAGGAACTGGATGGCTGGGTTTAGGCTTGGATCTGATATTTCCAGCAGAGATCAGAGTGAGCTCTGTTTCCTGAAAGTGCAGGCCTTGCAAAAGTAGTTACAGTTAGAACTTTTAAAGGTCATTATTTGAGTAAGACTTTGAAGAAGAAATATTGAAGGGTTGACTCTATTACATTTAAGATATAGGTTAAAAATAACTGTATCCAAGCAAAAAATAAACCTGCAATAAGGGCTACTTTCTTTCAAAATGTACAGCTTTTTCTTAAGGTTTGAAAACAAAAATTAAAAGAAAATTTCACAGTTTGTTTTAGCTGAGGCTTCTCATTTCAACTGTTTTTTTTTTTTTGTTTTGTTTTTGTTTTAGTTTTTTTTTTAGGTATTAGTCACCTGGTTGTTTAGTCCCCTGACTGTTCTTAATTTGTTATAGTGTTTTCTGCAGTTATAGTTAAAAGGTTTAAAAATAGAAGATGTGAGAAAGCTAAACTATTTCTCTATCCTGTATTGACCATTGGTACAAACTGAGGTTGGTCTCTGTTGACAACTGGCTTATTTGTTTTAAATATTTTCCTGTACCCAAAGCCACACTAGCTGCAGGATTGCAAAGTAAGACTGCATTGATCATGGACAGTGCTAGAGACGTTATTGGTCTCTGCTGAAATTTGTTAGTATATCCAAATCCTGGCTTTTAAATTTGATTTAATAAGGATTGTCTTTAGTGTGAGATTATGGATTCCTTGAGATACAGTCCAGAGCCCTGCCATCAAATATGCTAGGTCTGTGCTTCTCCCCCTTTGCTTCTGCTCCTCCTCCCATCTCTTTCCTGTTCTGCACCTCATGTAATATTTCCCCTTCCCTGCAGTGAGCCTGGTACTTTTCTGTAAGCCAGTTTATCTCATTCAACCAGAAAGAGTTTGGGACTCTGCTCATATTCTGTTGACTTTCTGAAGAGCTGACAAGTGACAGAGCCAGCACCGTACAGTCATGACCAGGAGCAGCGGTGAATAGGGTAACTGAGACAGGAACAGGCCTTCTTTTCCATAGCTGTAGCAGCAAGCTGTCAACTTTAAGGACTTACTGGGCTACACTACAGATTTGCATTAGGGATGGAAAGGGATAAACTGGTGAAAAAAAAAATAGGAATGGAATTAACACATGCTGCATGGTCTAGTGTTCTTTCAGTTGAAGGTTACTCTCTGGAACACATTCTCTCCCCCATCCTTAGTTTTTTTGGAAAGCCTATTCCAACTCTTACCATTATTTTCTTTGTTAACTAAAAATAGTGCCCCTGTACTGGAAGGACATGAACGTACTCTATGTATGTTTGTCTAAAGTCACTTTTTCTTAATCTCTTCAGGGGGAAGGAGAAAAGCTTTTTCTTGCTCAAGGCACAATTACAATAAAAATGCTGAATGCTTTATTTACCATCACTATTTTTCTCCAAAACAAATAAACATCTCATTCTAATTAAATTATTTAAAACCCATGGTCAAAGAATGTCTGTTACTAACCACCAGGTCCAGCTAGTGCCAACACTGGTTGCTGACCCATGCAACTGACACCCTTGCATCTTCCACATCTTGGGTGAGAGGTCACATATATAATCAGTCCAGTGATGTAGAGCTGGGGAATAACCAGCTCTATCTACTATGCCAGATGCAGAGGAGTGTCGTTTATCCTGCAGTCAAGGACCATAAAACTCACCAGTTTAAGAGGTCTTATTTGTTGGTATGTTCTGGATGCCAAGTGCCCACCAAAGCTGCTCCTCTATCGCTCCCCTCCTCAGCTGGACAAGGGAAAGAAAAAACAACGAGACTTGTGGGTTGAGATAAGGACAGGTAGATTACCTTTACCCTTATCATGGGCAAAACAGACTCAACTCAGGAAAATTGATTTATTACCCATCAAATCAAAGTGGGGTAATGAGAAATGAAAACTAAATCTTAAAAGACCTTTCCCTCACTCCTCCCTTATTCCCTGGCTCAACATCACTCCCAATTTTTCTCTACCTCCCCCTTGTCAATGGAACAGGGAGATAGGAAATGGGTGTTGTGGTCAGTTCATCACACATTGTCTCTGCCATTCTTTCCTCCTGAGGAGGATGACTACTCACATTCTTCTCCTGCTCCAGTGTGGGGTCCCTCCAATGGGAGAGAGTTCTGCACAAACTTCACCAATGAGACCATCCCATGGGCTGCAGTTCACAAAAGAGCTCAAGCATGGGTCCTTTCCACATGGTACAGTCCTTCAGGAATGGACTGCTCCAAAATGGGTCCCACACAGGGTCACAAGTCAGCAAACCTGCTCCAGCATGAGCTCCTCTCTCTCCATGGATCCACAAGTCCTGCTCTGGTGCAGGCTTCCCATGGAGTCACAGCCTCCTTCAAGCATTCACCTGCTCTGGTGTGGGGTCATCCATCAGCTGCATGTGAATCTGCTTCACCATTAATCTCCATGGGCTGCAGCAGGGCAGGCTGCCTCACCATGGTCTTCACCACAGGTTGCACGGGAATCTTAGCTCTGCTGTCTGGAGTATCTCCTCCTCTTCCTTCTTCACTGACCTTGGTGTCTACAGAGTTGTTCCTCCCATGTATTTCATTCCTTTGCTGGCTGCTGTTGCGCAGCAGGGTTTTTCCCCTTCTTAAACACGTTATCATAGAGGTGCTACCAATGTTGCTGATGGGCTTGGCCTTGGCCAGCAGTAAGTCCATCTTGGAGCTGGCTGGCATTGGTTCTATCAGATATGGGGAAATCAATCAGCAGTTTCTCATAGAAGACTCTCCTGTAACCCCCCACTACCAAAACCTGGCCATGCAAACCCGATACAGTTCTTTACATTGACTGCAGCCTCACGCCCATGTGATTTTTCACACTGTGTCTACTGAGTATGCGACAGATTAACATTTCTTTCACTACGTTGCTGATGCCTGCCCTCCTAGACACAGCTCAGTTGTGTAATAGATCAGAAATCTAATATGCTGAGATCCAGCAGATTTGGGAAAAGTCTAATGCTGGAGACATCACTTCACTGAAGTTTTCATCTAGAGTTATATGGTGTGGGGAATTGGCATGGTGGTAAAGCTTCATCACATTCCTTTGTCTGAAAGTTGTATTTTGAATTGCCATGAGGAACCTGTTCACACATTGAGATAATTACGGTGTCCTGAATGATTTTACAAATGCAAGTAAAATGGGTGAAATGCTGTTATCAAAATGAAGTGCAAATGGACAAAAAATGTATGAAGACAAAGGGGAAAAACGCAGTAGGAGTTGTGAGTTTACAGTTTGACATTAAAATTGCCTAAGCATTCTTCACAAGATAAAAAGCTATAAAATCTCAAAGGCACCTACAGTCCATTAGCACTAAACTTATAAGAGTCCAAGGAACTAATCATATAAATAGATAGATTTTGAAAAAAAAAAAAAGAAAAAGAAAAAGAAACTGTGAAAACTACGCAGAAGTTTCTGAACGGAAAATGGTTTTGGGTCTTCGGATGATTAATTGTTTCTCAGTTAGTGCATCCTGCATTAAGAATCATCTGTTACATTCACATTTCCATGTATGTGGTTTCCACAGTATTGTACAGGTTGGAGTGACAGAAGAGGTTTTGTATAGAACTTAAAACAACATTTGGCTTTGACCCATGTGGGTATGTATCAGAACACATTAACCTAAGAAAAATTACCATCTTTTACTGTTGATACAAGCACAGGATATCTAGCATTACAGGCTGATGGGTCCCCTCCCACGAGATTTAACAGATTTAACAATATGCATATAATCCCCCTAACTACTGTAATTATTCATATGTTAAAAATAAAGCATGGGTAAACACATGTGCAGAGTGAAGACAGCTGTCATTTATTTCTTTAATTTCAAATTCATAGCCTAAACAGTGAGAACAGAGATTTCAGAAGCTCTATTTTCACATTATGAATTGTTCTATACTTTCACAGTCTGAAGAAGAATAAAGCAAATATTTTACTTTGGAGGGAAGCTGAAATCCATCTGTGACTGGGAAATAACATTGCACTACTTTACCATCAGAGTGACTTCCCTGGAGTCTGTTGTTGGAACCAACAGCAGACTTGAGCTGATGGTACTTGCAGGGCACAGAACAACAAATGCTGCTGGCTTAGAAACTGCACAGCCCATTTACTTATGAGTTATGCTGAAGCATAGTCTAATTCTCACTTTCCCACCTCTCCAGCAAGTATGCACTTTGCTCAGCATCTGAAATGTGGAGGCATGGATCTCTCTTGCCAGTTTTCACATCGTGCCGCATTTCCTGCCATGATCTTTATCCCATAACCCATCTCATAAAAATGGAACAGGCAAGATACAGAAACAAATGTGATGTTTGGGTCTCACCTGAGAAAGGACTAAGAATGACTGAGATACTGCATTTTCACTACCAGGGTTTATATTAAACTCTCAAATGGGATATATGGCTTTTCACATCAGGTTTAAATGCAGCTGATGGAAGTGATGAATCATTCACTCAACTCTACCAGTGATGTATCCCACTGTACACCAGAAACATCACCATGGAGCTAGTTGTGTAAAACCCATGAAAGTAAGGGAAAGCTCAGACATGTGGAATGCAAATTGCTCACCTCTGACAAGCACTGTATTCACTTGATTGATTTTAAATGGCTGTATAAGTATTCTCATGCATGTTGAACCTGTATAAAAAATTAAATACCTCCCAGTGGGATTTTTCTGGTATTACACTCTGAAATTGTACTTGAACAACAGAGTTTAAATACCTTGGGATATAGTTCATCATAGCATGACTTCAAATTTTCATTTTGAACCATAAAAGCTAAAGAAAGTGGGTGACAGTAAGTTTGAATAGTGTCTCATGTAAGCTGTGAGCCAAATTCATTATTCTCAGTATTATGCCAACGACTTTCATGAGATATAAATCTAGTGTGATGTTTCCAAGTGGATCGAGAACATGTAATTTTTGATTTTAGATTCCTGACAGTGATGCATAACCAAGCCACCATTTTGTATGTCTTTGCACATCGGACATTGTTGAATACGTTTGTCTTTTCCTTAAGTGACCTTGGGAAGGAGAATGGCTTGAACTTTCTCCATTGTCACGCTCTGTAAGTGCTTTTACCTCAGTGTCTGGATTTGACCATTAAGGCCTCAAATAGAAGATTACTGCCAGTTCCTCCCTATTTATAACCTGATGTGTTTATGTGTCATTGATCTCACTAAGCCTACTGGATCTTTGTTTTTTCTGCTATTACTGAACTTGGTAAAATACCTTTTGGTACAGTGCATCTCTGGCAAGTAGAGCATTTCCACTTGATCTAAAGCTTATTCCAATTTAAGCAGAACTTGATATTCCCTTGCATATTTAAACCACATATGGATTTTTTTTTTTTTTTTTTTTTTTTTTTTTTTTTTTGTAATTTCATGTAACTTTCATGCTTCCATTCTTATCCTCCAGTACACAACTGAAACTGAGCTTTATAAACCAGAAGTCAGCATGTGGAAGCAAAGTTCAAAAGTTACCAAACAAATCTGTGATTTAGTGGTTAGAAGTGAGGTTAGAAGCTTGGAAAGATCAAGTTAAACTGAAGCTATTTCCTGTACACGGAAACACAGGAGATTCTCTCCCTTCTCTGTCAATACCTTAATTCAAACCCGGAAGAGCTGATGGCAGACTGGCACCACATGGTACTTTCTTCAATTTTTAACATATAAATCACTTTGCTTTGCCTCTCACAATCATGCAAACATTTTCCCCATGTTGACTAACATTAACAGCAGAGGAGAGGGGAAAACAAAACACACATTAAAAAATGAAAGGAAAACAGGGAGGGAGGTTACAGGTGAGTTGGAATATTTTTTTTTTTAAATTGCAATTACTCTCTCAGATTTTCTAACTTTGCTAACCTGAGCAAAATAGGTCTCAAGGCTCTCAGACTTGCCCCTGAGTCTAACTTTTTCAAAGTTAGAAGATATATAAAGAACTTTCTGCTTTGACCCTACAGGAAAATTACAATAGAGCGGTCAATGTGTGAGTGAGTACAATTTGGAGAGCTTGCAGGGAAGAACATTCATTGAATTCCTAGTCAAAAGCTCTTCATTTCACAAGCTTTAACTCAAAGTAAGAATTATCAGCTTTGGAAAAACTTAACCCAGTGGTGTTCTCTCTCTTGGACAATTAAGGTCTTCCCTCTTCAGCCATCTCTCAAGAGGCAGCTACTACCTGATTCAGATGTAGGAATTGGATTTCCTCCATTATTCAGCTAACTTTCTGAGATAGCTTCGGTCATTATTATATTTTCTGATGTACCTCATTATTTTTTTGAGCTAGCAACTGAACTTAATTATATATGTAAGTAAACGACTGAGCACCTGTCACCAGCACAGGATAACATGAATCTTTTGTTTCTGATCTACTAAAGAGTAATTTCTGTATTTAAAAAGTATTTTAATTTTTGCAGACACTATCTAAGACTCTCTACACACGTGGAACATATGTGTGGGGTGGAGACTTGGTTTATCGTCATTTTGTAAACACATCAGAAGTGAATACAAAGTTAAAAAAACCAAAAAAAAAACAAACAGCCAAACAAAAAAGATTATGTTCTTGAACCTCAGAGCATTGTTAGGCTCAATTGTTTCATGAGTGTGACAAGAATAATAATATAACTAAACCTAAAGAGTTCTGATGTCAAATGACATCTTCCAACTGATTTAGGAGAGTTTGAGATTATGACCTTAATGAAAGTCTTCGCATGTTACATATAGACTTTAATTTAGGAATTTATCAGTCACAACAGATGAGCTGTTTTGTCCCTACAGTATTACTGTCATCCCAGGACCATCCCCACTTTGATAAAGAAGTAGTAAATAATCTGTTATTCAGCTGGGAGAGAAGAAGAAATCTTTCAGGAATTTAAGGGTCACGAGTCATTCAAGGACTGCGAATTCTCAGCTTTGTACCATGATATTAGAAGACATCAGCTTTCACAGACCATGCTGGAAATGAAACAGAATGAGCAGGCATTCCTAGTGTGCTTAAGCGAGTTGATTTCACAGTTACGAAAAAGTAACAAAGCTGAGCCAAAATATTATTTTAGTGGTTTTGTATCTCTCAGAAAATAATCACCCATACTGTAAGAGGTATCTCAACCTTGAACTGTACAAATTCGGATCAGGTTTCAACTCTGAGGAAGGACTTTGCTTCAAACTGCATTCAAAAATCTCTCCTTTGCGCTCTTTGTATTCTTGGGTGACAGTCCAGGAAAAAGCTGCTTTCCATTTGGCCTAGTTCAATCTAATCCAGTGAGTCCAATACTGCACCCTCCTGGTGTTACTTCAAGCCCTCCAAGTGATATGTGCTCCAAGAGGACTAACATTTATCATGACAGATCTTTTATAACACTCTTCCTGTTGTAAACCAATATCTTTTCTCAACACTTTCCGATTAAAGTGAGAATGTCACACTCAATTATGCAAAACATGAGTTTTATGCGCTAGCTTTATAACCATGACATTTCTGGGGCAGGTGTGGCTCAAGAAATCAGAGCAGGAGGAGAGGAAACATAGATGTTACATTGCCAATGAGTTTAAGGCTCAGCATCTTATCTAGGCAGTATCCTAATTGGTATCTTAATGGCATTGTACCGTGTAACTAGCAATCTCATTGATCCAAATAATAACAGAAAGGATCACAGAAAGGCAGCAGATAAGACAACTTTAGGAATTAAAAGCATGCTATGCTGGCTTTTATGACATGGTCTACCCAAAGACATCTGAATCACAAAAATTAGCTTATATATTTCAGTAAAAGTTATATTCTACTATGATTCTGAAAAATTACTGAAGTATCAATAAGATATCAGTATTTATTATTGGCATTGCTTAGATTTAATAATTTTCTGAAAATTTGAGGAGTTTTTCAAATCTGTGTAATGAAAGATTGGAAAAAATCTTCATTAAAATCTGTCCTGAATTTGATGCAACATGTGATAATATTTCAAGAAATATTTCAAGAAATTATTTCAATATTTCAAGAAATCCAGAATAGGAGCCATATGCATCTGTATGTGAATCTATAAGGAATTCCATGGATAATGGAGTGTTTCTGAGACAGAACAGGTAAAATAGTGAATAGTTATACATATTATATATATACATACACGTATGTATAAATATAATAAGGAAATAAGGTTCATAAAGAAAGGCCCAAACGATTTCCTAAAAGCCCCATGCAAACCAGAAGAGCCAGTGAATGGATTCATAAATCAGAAAATTTATTTCAAGGTAAGTTTCAGCTCTGCCAGCCTCAGGTCAAGACTGTCAGTGCCACTTCTCCGGAGCAGCTCAGAGTCAGCCATCCTGGGATGTCCACGTCACCAACCCCACAACCAGCCTGCTGCTTAAAGGTAGGTGCCTAGAGCACTTCAGATCTCCTAGGGTATCTGGCCTTATCCCAGGAGGCCTCCTGTGTCACATTTGGCAGCTCTATGGCATAGAGGAGTCAGGAGTGGAGAAGACAGGTAAAGCTGGAAAGAATGGGTGTGGGAGAAGATGTTGATTTAATTTTTTGTCTTTGTTTCTCATGACACAAGTTTATTTTATTTTTTGATAGATTAAATTATTTTCCCCAAATTAGAGTTTGCTTTGCCTGTGATGGTAATTGGTAAGTGATGTCTCTGTGTTTATCTCAACCCATGAGCCTTTTCATCTTATTTCCTGTCCTTGACCTGTTTTGGAGAGGGAGTGAAAAAGTAGCTGTGTGAGGGTATGGCAGCTGGCCAAGGTCAACCCATCAGAGGATCACTGCCTGCCTTGAAATCAATCTGTCCAGCTGTCAGGAGTGTGACAGTGCTCTGCAGAGCTGTTTTATTTTGTTGGCCCAAACTGCATAGCCTTGGGGCTGCTTAAAGCGTTATTCTGTTGCAGGAGCAACAGGGTCTGGTGTGTCTGTTCCAATGCACTGGTCTGACACAGCAACGGAGAAATTCATTCATGCATGAACAAGACATTCTTTGGCCATCTTTTTTCTCATCTGTTAAGTTGGAAAAGCTCCTCTACCTGTGCAAAACTCTCCAAGCTGGAATACCAACACCCACCCTAAAATCTTGTCTCATTTTCTTTTATTTTCTTTTCCAGATGTGCTTTCACCTCAGAAAACCTGAAGCAAAAGATCCCATTGCTTGTGATGAGTGGTCGTCTAGCTCAATGACATCGCTGATGCTGTATTCTCAGGAATATTTAGGCCTGTTCTAAAGCATTTCTGGTGTCTTTATGAGCAAGAATGCACACCTAGTCAGTAAAATTCCTGCCTGGCTAGTCTCTTTTTATGATCCCTCTTCAGCAGAATTTGTAGATGTCGTGCTGGTGGACAGATATGGTAATCCAGTAAACATTTTTTTTAACTGATAACTGATCTGTGGCAACCTGTCTCCTTGACATATGA
The DNA here is from genome assembly GCF_000710305.1 of Buceros rhinoceros silvestris. NCBI lineage: Eukaryota > Metazoa > Chordata > Aves > Bucerotiformes > Bucerotidae > Buceros > Buceros rhinoceros. Next base: position 18,795 of record NW_010402847.1, on the reverse strand, counting down.
GCACAATGGAAGAAACTCTCCCCAGGACAGAGACAGCATCAAGTCAGGCTTGTCTGCAATGCTAAAGTGAGGATGAAGAACCATTACTGGACATCTGCAGAATGAATATTTATTTTGCTTTTCAGGGCAGCAAAGATACTCTTGTGCTCACAGGTCATGTGTGCAAACTAGTCCTACCAAATACTCTGTGACAGACTTTCTCAGTGACCTTGGGTAAATTTTTTAAAGCAGTTTCACTAAAAGAGCATAGACATGTCACGGCATACTAACTTTAACCTCGGAAATAACATCTCATCTTCACCTGCCTCTTTAGGCTTCTAAATGGCTTTTAAAATCTGATCTTAAAGATTTGTGCCTCTATTCACCATCTGTTAAATGACGATGAACTTTTTTCTCCCATCTTTTTTGGTTGATGACGCTATAAGCAAGTAAACTCATCTCTTTGGTATTCAAGGCTGAACTGAGACAATTGGGTAAATTCTTCATGACTCAAGCTGATGCTCTCCCTTTACCTGCCTTCACCTTAAACTACATTAGTGTTTTTCAGAAACTTGACTTTTACCATATCTTTGTTCAGTGACAGTTCAGCAGACTGAATTGGGGCTTCGGGAAACTGTAAATTAATAATAGAATTACTGTGATGGTGTTAATTCCTGTGTATCCTATGGGCAGGGATGGGAAATTCTACAATTGCTTAGTGTCCGGCAATAATCAATAATGACGGCAATAGCAACTAAACATATTCCAGGTTGACAGATTCCAGCAAAATAAGTGGCATGAGTGGATTCCTGAATTTTCAGTGCTTGGATGGGGTCTTTCAGCAGACTCAGTGTTCCAGGGCACAGGGTTTTCATATGCTTAAGGAGGCATAAAAGGAAATTTTTCCTTCTTGTGAGAATGTTTGATATAGAATTCTCTCATGTAGGTAGAACTGCAGCATCATTATGTGAATTAAAAGAGAAAAGAAAATAACCTTAGCTGAAATAGTACAAAGAGCAGGTTGGCATACACCTTAGCACAGTACTGTGGTATGTTGAGGGCCTTAAGACAAGCTTAAAACACATTTGCATCCACTTTCGGATCCTCATACAGAAGTTACTGGACATATCCACTTCACTTTATAGTAAATTATACCTGTTTTGCACATGTCAGGCAACATCTGACAAGGCAATGACAACTTGTGAGCGAAGCATCAGAGAATCGGGTTGACGGTATCAAAATATTTCATCAGGCTGATCTCTAGAGTGGCTGAATTGTGAGCAGAGCATCACTGGAGACAGGAAAGATTCAAAGATCATGTCTGTGTCTGCACTTTGCAATACGGATAGATGAAAAGATCCCCAAGCAACTGCCCCAGACAGTATCTCCTACAGCAGATACATTTTAGCTGCGTGTTGCCTCGCTAGCAAAGTTGAGAAGCAGATCTAATCACATAAAGCCCAGTCCTTGGCTAATGATCCCAGAGACTGAGGTTTTTTGTTATACAATGCAGTGCCACATCAAGTAGCATGGACATATCAAAGGATGGTGGTTTACACTGTTTGTAGTGAATGGGATGAGAGGCTAGGTAAGATAATGAATCAAGGAGGAAACTTGTATCCTGTGGACAGTGCTGAGGGTTGTATGATTTTTAATTTCATCTTCTTTTGGAATCAGTGCAAACATTTTTGACAATTCCTGAAAAAACCTGCTTTAGCAAGAATTGACAACTTACTCTTTAGGTTACTGACTTCAAGGGGCAGACCTAGAGAAATAATCTGTGATTTTCTTAATGGAAAATGGAAAATTAGGATCACAGTCTTTAAGCCTGCTACTGCTAGGAAAGCTGCTCTGACAGGTTGAGCTTTCCATTAATTTCTCACTTCCCTAAGACTTCAGAGAATCCCTAAGAATAATTCCACTTGTTCACTAAGACAGAACGAAGCATTCTAAAAATAAGCAAAAATTTGACTTTAATGAAATCAGAATGACAGAGGCATGTGAACCTACTTTTTTAAATCACATTGACTACCTGTTTTAAAGGAAACCTGACACTGATAAGCCCCACAGAAGAAAACAAGAGGAGAAAAGCACAATAAATGCTTTTAATGTTTGTAAGTAGTTTTATTCACTTTCAGTTCAATGCTGCCTTGAAGTTGTGAGGGGTACATTTTAGAACTACAGGGGGGAAAGTACAACTTTTTGTGAACATCACCATATTGAATTTTACTGAACATTACTGAAATCATCAGTAAAAAGGTGACAAAACTTCAAAATTTTTGAGTAACATAAGCCAATCTGCATGCTCAGCCCTTATTTGTAAATTATTGTATTATATATTGTAAATTCTTGTTGAATTACAGAGGCTCTGGAACTTAATGATACCGGGGATTGGACCCAAGGGCAAGGTCCTGCTCCTGAGTCAGGCTGGGGGATGATGTGATTGAGAGCAGCCCTGCAGAGAAGGATTTGGGGGTACTGGTGGATGAAAAGCTGGACGTGAGCCAACAATGTGCACTTGCAGCCTAGAAACCAACCATATCCTGGGCTGCATCAAAAGAAGAAAGGAGCAAGGAGTTTTGTAGCTGGGGTCGCAGGCACTGAAAGCCAGACCCTTAAAAGGTATGGAAAAGTACAGCCACAGGTAAACAAAGCATAGGGGCACAGGGGAGCCCAAGTTAGTCGCATGGACAGGAGGTGTGTTACCGGGGCGAGCAGAAAGGCGGGGTCATTGGTTAACTGGTGGGTCATGCGGTCTCTGGGCAGGAGAAGAAGCTTGTAACCAATCAGAAGGGGACACATGGACTAAAGTGTGTATATAAGCAGATTGTTTACTAAGAATAAAAAGTGGAGCAGCCGCATGTTTTGAACAACTAAAGTCTATGTCGCTTCAACCTGCCCCAACCATTAGAGACAGAGTTTGAGGGAGGTGGTTCTTCCTCTCTACTCTGCTGGGGTGAGACTCCACCTGGAGTAACTGCATCCAGCTCTGGAGTCCTCAGCCCAGGAAAGATTTTGGATTATGTCCAGAGGAGGGCCACGAAAATAATCAGAGGGTTGGAACACCTCTCCTATGGGGACATCTTGAGAGAGTTGGGGTTGTTCAGCCTGGAGAAGGGTAGGTCTTTCAATACTTAAAGGGGCCTTATAAGAAAGATGGGGACAGACTTTTTAGTAGGGCCTGTTGCAACAGGACAAGTGGTAAAGAGGGGAAATTCAGACTACGTATAAGGAAGAGATTTTTTACGATGAAGGCAGTGAAACGCTGGCACAGGTTGTCCAGAGAGGTGGTAGATGCCCCATCCCTGGAAACATTCAAGGTAGGTTGGACAGGGCTCTGAGTGACCTGATCTAGTTGATGATGTCCCTGCTCACTGCAGGGAGGTTGGATGCTCTTTAAAGCTCCCTTCCAACCCAATGCATTCTATGATTCTGATTCTCTGACGCTACTAGCAGTACTTCTACGAGTTCTCCCATGTCTGGGTTTTTTTGGGGGGAGGGGGGTAGGCAGAAATTTAGGATTCCTAATCCTTGCTTTGCTCATACATATAATTCACCTTCAATTTACACACTGTATGGAGAAAGAAACAACTTGCCCATCTGACAGATTTAACAGCTAAAGCGATGGCCTACTTATTCATGTCATATAAGTGTTTACTTCCAAGAAAGGAAAATCTACACATCACAATAATTATCCTGTCTGAGCAATGAAGCTTGAAAACATTTGCTGCCGATTTTTCAGTTAAAGCTGCTAACTCTATTGACCTGATAGCATTAAGAGGGCCATAAAACTGAAGGCCAAAAAACTGAGCTACAAGTGTAATTAATGTAATGTTGCTCTTGTAAGATCTGAATATACTTTCATAGCTTGAAAATGAACTTTTGTTTCACTTCTAAGTCAGAGTTTATAAGCACTAATGTGAGTCACTGCGTATCTCAGAACAAGAAAAGTAGCTTAGGAAATTGGAGAGCAATTTCCCAGAAATACACAAATCCAAGAGAGCTATTTCTTACCAGGTTCGTTTGGTTTTGGGGTTTTGTTTTTTGGTCGTTTTTGGTTTGGTTTGGTTTGGTTTTTTGTGGGTGGGGTGTTGATGTGTAGCTTAAAAATGAACAGTGGAAATCACTGGTAAGGACCAGTATCAAAGCTGGCAAACTTGAAACTTTTGATCAGAAATGTTAGATAAATAAATATGCATAGCTGCCTAGCAAACCTTTTTTAAAAAATCTGAAAAACATGCTAATTATAGATTCAAATGTCTGTTTTCCTCTTTTTGTAACCTCTTTCTTATTCTAAATAATTTTCATGTTACGTATACAACTATTTCCTACTAGTATTTGATGACTTCCCTCACAGACTCTTCCACTGCTCTCAACACTGCTCAGTAGTGAGCTAGGGAATCTTGACTGGACTCTTAGAAGAAAAGAAGTTTCTGAAAGTTTCCCAAAACCACTGAAAAATGAAACTTTAGGTTTTCATTAAAAGCTTTGCAAAACCAAGATTTTTGTTTGTTTATTTTTTAGTACATATTATGAACTGAACAAGCACAGTTCTCTGCTGCTTTGGGGCACTCAGTGAGCTGGTTTGCATAACTCACATACTTGGGAAGCCACAAATAATCCAAGTCCATGCTCAGTCTGTAGAAAATAGTAGAGGAAAAGGCATTGTTCCAAAGCGTTCCAATACTATAGGGCAAACAGCATTTTCTGCCGGTATGCAGCACAGTCTAACTCCAAGGAATTTGCAATTATTTTCAACTAATTAACTCCATTTACTTTTTTATCAGGCTGTCCTTTCTGTTAGAAGGAAAGGAAATTCAATCTCCGTCCACTGCTGTGATTATCGTTTTTATTACATGTGTAATTGTTGGGAGAGGAAAAGGGATTTTAAAGGCTACCTAATAAATATGCACACAACATGTATTAAGTGAGGGGAGGGAGAAAGAATGCCAGACAAATTTTGCTTAAAATCTCGGTTTCTGATGGATACAGATTGTCCAATTATCACCTTCATTTTCTTTTAGGGTCACCAGAGGGTTAAGCACATACTTAAAAAGATATAACCTTCTCAAAGAGCCAGAGAACCAATGTAGCTGTTAGCGGACCCCGTCCCACCCGCTGTTGGTGACATCCAAGGTCAGCACTGTGCATGTGTCTACGTTTTGATGCCAACTGCCAATTAGGTGCTACATTTTTTCCCTGGTTGCACTGGCAAGAGACACGCCTCTTCCCCAATGGGATCACGGAGCAGCTGACCATCCTGGCTCTCATGTTCTCCCTGTCAGTGATGCATCAGGTATTTCAGTTGTATTCATTGACCTAGTGTTGGCCTGATGTTGACATTTTAAAATATGTTATTAAAAAATAATTTATCACTAGGATTAATCTTATTTCCTAGCGTGAAGCAAGGGTAATAAAACTTTTGAAGGTTATAAGCATAGGCTTTATAACCCACATAAGTCTGTATTTCCTGGATATACACAGATTTTAAGAGAAGAAAAGAGCCATGAGGTGGTTGTGTAGGACTGAATATCAGGCATGATGAGGACTGTGGAGTGCCACTGTGGAAGAGAAGGCAGAAAGCTTTCTGTCCCATCGTTCATAGGAATTGTCTCATAGCACATTTCTATTTTTCTCCCTGCACAGTTGGATAATTTCCTAATTGTCCACAGTGGGGTAAGGAATGGTCTGTCAGTCCTGGGACTGTGACATCTGCTTTTGCAGAATACAGAATCCTGGATGTTGGACTTCCCTGGCAAATACAGAGGAAAGAAGTTTTATAACATGTATGAGTTTATTCGTTTTTATTCTTTTATTCCTGTTAGTAATTATTTCTCACAGATAAAACCCCATGAGGCTCGTATTTTCAAAACCAATCAGTTTGGAGGAACGATGCTTCCAGTTTGGACAGCCCTCTTAAATGGAGACTGCCACGGTCAGAGGCCTTCTGAACATCTCCTGTCTTGTCTCACCTAATTAAGGCTCTCAGAAGTTAGACATTTGCTGATGAGATCAGTATCTCACGTTCTCTTTATAATCAAAACAGAGAAATAGGCAGGTCTGGAGGGTCTTAGAAAAGAAACTGGCCTCAGGAAGAAACAATCTTTCTCTGAAATTGCCTAATTCTCTCCATTGACTATAAAGCTAGAGTGACAAACTGAGACATAAAAGTCTAACTATTACAGTAAGTTAGCGTAATCGCCCCTATGTTAGGGGTCAATCATGCTTATTCAGACTACCGGGACCTTTGTGCTGTTAATAAGGCTACCTTAACAATGCCCATTTCCCCTTGATCTTTCTGGATTCCCCGGGAACCCGAGAGCACATTATACAGTATGGATAATTAAGGGACCAGAATGATCGAACCAAAATGACGAGGTACTTGTACTTGTGGCCAGGACAGGAAGGTTGCTGCAGCGGGACTTGGGAACATGTCAGGAGGACTGAAGACTTCTAAAACCTGCTTCAAGGCCCAGGTCTGTATTATAACAAAAATACTGCACTGGCCCATGTGGACAAACTTACTTATCAGTTTGCTCAATGTATTTATGCCAATTGTAAATGTTCTCAGTCTTGAGGGCTGTGTCATGATAAAAACTGAAGAGCTGGCATTCCCAGCTTGCACAACTCTCAAATACCTAAGTCACCGAGGAAGGAAAAGGAAATCTATTGTCATGTAGTAAAACTGGAAATGTACAGTCTAATTTTCACACTGTCCAAATGGATTTGCATATGTATGAATACTAGGTTTTGAGTGAATTGTAAGAGTTCCTGTATTTCCATCTAATAATAATCTCCCCTCTGCCATGAGATGCAGAGTGCTCTGGGCAGCAGCCTGTCAAATAGTCCTGCTAGGAGAGAAGTGCTCCTCGGGGGATAACGATATCGTTTGGATAATGGACACTGGATGTGATTTGGTATGCTTACTTAGCATGTTGCATACTGGAAAAGGAGTCTTCACATAGCTCACTTAAACTATTTAGCTGTCTTCATTTGACTCCATAAAATCTCCATAGACTGGCCTAAATCATAATCCCATTATGGTCAGTGGCAAAACTCCCACTGGCTTCCATGGACCGATCTCTCTCCCTTTCAATTTCACTCTCTGTCACTCTTCCTCAGTCGTATCCCAGTCAGCACTTCTGCCCTCATGGAAACAGAGCTGAAAGCAGCAGGATCTTTCCCCCCTGTTTCACCACTTGATGGGATACACAGATGGCTTTTCCTCTCTCTTTCCACAATCCCAGCAGAGTAGCAGGGGGAGGAGGAGGGCTGTGTTCAGCCTGTCTGTTATGACACTTAAAGATGGACTAAGAGACAGTCACAACACCTAAGTTTAAAAAGAACCATTCAGATCTTGTGCTGTGCTTGGACTGTCAGGCCCTAATTCCCTGTAGCATCACAGGAAAGAAATGGTCACAATGGTTAACTTATGCAGCTCTTGCTGGTGGTCTAAATATTGCCTCCAGCTCGCTCCAGGGACAGTACAGGACGCCAGCCTTTAATAGCCAGAGGTTTGAATTACTCATTTCTCTTCTGAATTTAGACACTGTAATTGGAGTTTCATTTCACATAGCAGCCAGAATAGGCAGTCAGACCACAGCCCTAAATCACGATCTGAGCTGTTCATTGCTCTCACAAGGTTATTAGATGCCATAGCAGATGGCCTGAGGTACCAGAGGAGGGACTCCAATTATACCCTTAGGGCCTCTGATAAAACTGACCTCTCATACATTTTATGAGACCCTCACATTAGAGTATGAAACCTCAGGACTGTCTCATACATAGCTGCACACAATTTATTCTTTTCAATGTAGTTTTGCCTTCAGTCAGATTGGGCACAGAACAAAAATAAAAATAATAGTAACCCAGTTTCCGCATGGATCAAATTTGCTTTCTCTTAAATAAAACCAAGAATTAAAAACCAATATTGAAACACTGAATCTAATGTGTGGAAATGGTAAATAGTCTGTTTTCTTCAGATGTGGAGCTAGTGAGACTGAGAAGGAAAGAGAGAGGCCATCAGTGCTGTCCAATATGGCATGTTCACCATATGCTACTGCTGGGTATCTAAGCTGCCCCGCTAGAATTAGGGCAGGGGGTTAACCATGACTGGATTCAGCGGAGTGACAGTAGACTTGATTTGGTCAGTGTTGTTTGTGTGTCTCTTAAGATTCTATTTCCTTACAGAATTGTGCATGCCTTTCATGCCATAAACTTATATGTATAAAAGCTTGCTTTACCAGAAGTATATTTAATAAAGGTGGCAGAAGGGTGTGAATTCCTCTATAAGAAGTGGGTGACTACTGAATAATATGGAAGCCATTCCTCAGCTCCCCAGTTTCAGTGTAGCTGTGATGACCCTTGAATACAATGGACTGCCTGACATATTAGAACCCTCAGGCCAACCATTTTCAAGCTGTTACCTGAACTTTCTTAGGATGTAAAAAACCTGAGTACAAACCATGTCCAAATAAGTTAGTTCTCAGGTCCATAATATCCAAGAAGCAGAAACTTTAACAGAATGGAAGTCACAGCAAAACACAGGCAATGCTTTGCCTGCTGTCACTTAAGTGCACTCCGTTAAAATTTCCACATCTTTGAAAAGTACCTGTTTTCTTCTAATATTTCTTACTAACAGTTTCTAGTAAATGAAGGATATATAGATTTTTTTTTATTATTGCTAAGTCTTCGCCCTGAAGAGGAAATTACTCAAGGTGCTGTTCAAACCTGCCTAAAGCCGTGATAAGCACCATCTGAAAGGTCAGAAGAACTACGTAGACAGAGAGACATATTCTCGTACTAAGAAAAAGCTAAGGCTCTGAGATAAACACGTGCATGCATTTGAAGGAAGCAGATATTATACAGAGAGACAAACTCTGCTCACCTAACCCCCCCCATTTTTACCACTGGGATGATATCAGCTTTTATACGGCTGATTCCTAGGACCAGCCACCAAGAAGGCTTATGTTGATTTTAAGTAACAGCTTCATGGAATAATTATTAGTTTAAACAGAGGCTATTGTTAACCTTAACTAACAAGATCTTGAGCTCATCTGGCTGTTTTGCTCAGAGCATGTTTGAATATGTCCATATTCAGGCTGGATCTGACCTAGTTTCATTTTTCTGGACCCTTCTCATCCAATATGCTGGCTCTGACACTGGCCAGTGCAGAATGCTTGGAGGAAGGTGCAAATAACATATCGAAAAGCATACATGGATAATGAGCCAGTGTGTGGTACACAGAGCTCTGGTGTCATCCGTGTTCTTCCTCCTCTGCGTACGCACTGCTGAAAGTGCTGCTTTTCAGGCCACGTGCACCAGAAGATCCTGACTTCTTGACAGAGCCCTGTTTCAATACCTGTAGGGACATTCTTTTCTATTGTTCGCCTGAGACCTGGGGCAGTTGCAGAGGGTGGTTAAGTTGGATCAGTGAGGACGTAGGCACTGTGTTGCATTTTGCTGACCTTTGCCATAAGGATGACAACCAACAGCAGAGAGGCAAGACAAGCACCTTGGGTCAGCAACATATTAAACTGTATTAGAACAATTTGCTGGAACTCTTCTGTACACACCTTAGAACAAACATGAAATGACTCCACCCAGCATTTTGAAACATTATTTTCTTTATATTTAGTAGAATAGATCCACATAACAATCCAAAGGCAGTAAAAGCTATAATTGCTACCAAATCTAACTTCTGGGCTCAGGTCAAAGTCATTTGGATTTTCCTTCTCCTGCCCTTCACTGCTTGTCTTCTGAAGTCCAGCTAGGCCGCTGCTACCACAGAAATGTGTCCATTTATTCACTTCTCACACCCAAAGAACCTTCCTTTTCAATTTAGGCTTCCACTGTGTCTTTGGGAGCCTCCCCTACTTCCTGAGCCTCAGGCCCAACAGCTCGCTTCATTATACTTGGGAAAGCGCCACGCACCACACCCTTGCCTCCTGCGGACGTTTGGAACATGCTGTCTCTCCAGGTTTCTAAACAACCACATTAACATGTATCAAAGATGCACATATCAAAGTACAGTCATTATGATTAATTACTGCAGATAACCCCTCAGGGCAATTAGATCAGGAGGACTACTGCACAGACACACTCAGGATGATTCCAATACCAGGGACAGGTCAGTCAATTCCTTACAATCCTGGCGTAAATAAATACCATAAATACCGTAAATCAAGTAGGCACATATTAGAAACCTTTTCAACAAAGACAGAGCCACATAAAGGCACTTGTAGAATCACTTTTCATAGCAACACCCAGAATTCCCATGACTTCTTAAGGTGCTAAACTGTTTCACTTTATCTCCATTGATGAAGTTAAGAATTTCACAACAATTTCTTGAGCTAATTTTAACATTAAGGTATCTTTCCTTTTGGGCAGAGCCCCAAAACATTGTATATATTCTTAGAATGTAGAAATCTTTGCTCCCAACAAGTTTGTGAATAAAAAAGACTAAGCTGGCTGATTACCCAGTATTACTAACTAAAATACGATTGCTTATCTTTAACTGTAAAGCAGCAGTGTATCCTACTATGGCCCATTTCCAGCAGCAATAAACTTTTTTCCTACTAGATTTTCAGTACGGTTTTCAGACATATATTAAAATTTGAAATTCAAAAGTATCATTAATTTTCCAGTTAATGTGTTCAACCTCTCCTACGTGGAAAGTACTTAAATGAAATCAGTGGAATGAGCTACTACTGTGCCTTGGTCAAGAACTCGGATGAATATCACTCACTGCTGACATTCTTGCAGTAAAGCTGGACTGCAGTTATTAAGATCTCTAGTTAGAAACAAGGACTTTGAATGTTGTACGCTTTTATCATTATCAGGCCTTTTATATACAGGAAAAGAACATGTGGCAATCTGCCAGATCTATCAAAGTTATAAGCATATTAACTCTGTAAAATGGAGTAAATATATCCCTGACTATAACCTATTTATCTATCTAGAACTGCATAAACACATACCACAGCAAAAGGGTAATACTTTCCACTTACTTACACACAAAAATTCTCCTATCTGTTTTCATGGAGTGGAACAGAGCTTGGCAGAATAACTTTTCACTTTATTTTGCTTTGAAATATTTCTTCATTTGTGCAGAATGTTTCACAAACAATGATTCATCCACAGGTTCCTCCAACCCTTCAGTGACATTTTGTCCTGATTTAGGGAGAAATGAAGTATCCAACAGGTACATACAGCATCAAACACAAAATTTGAAAGCAGATCTTGCAGCCATTTTGGCCCATAGCAACGGCTCAAGTCAGTAACTGGTGAATGTTGATGAGAAGATGCTATGCTGACATGATACATTCTTCCTCCTTAGTCCTCCTGGGTACATCTAAACCTTCTGAATGGAGCACTCAGGATTTCATGTGAGAATTTTACTTCACCTGTAGTTGTTAATTCTTTGAATCATGAAACAATTTAGAGCAGATAGGTCTTGTGGAGGTCACCAAGTCTGACCCTTGTTCAAAAAAGGTTCCTCACTGATCAGGTTCCTCAGACCCTTGTCCAGACAAGCTGGGAAAAGCTCTAAGAATGCAGAGTCTGATAGTGTTCTAGCCAACCTGTTTCAAGAGTTTGTGGGGATTTTTAATGCCCAATGAGAATATCTCTTATTATAACATGTCTTTTGTACCTCATCCACTCTATCTGCAAGCACTTTAGTTTTAGCATCCTACAGTTACTAAAGATATATGGTCTGGGTTAAAGAAGTGTTGCGCATAGTACTTGTATTATGGATGAAACTGGTGCACTATAAAGGGCTTTGTCTGGACAGAGCCATGGCATAACATGATGTAAATCCTGCTCTCAGATGTTCACTGTATACAGAGTATAGACCATGGCTTGTAAAGATTGAATTGGACAGAGTTCTGAATCATAGAGAATCTCAGGACTTCATTATTACCTTGTTTTCTAAGGTAGAAGAAAAATAGCGTTTTTAAATTTACTGCAAAAGAGAATGGAGAACAAGCTCTGGGATGGTCTGCCTGGTGGAATTCCCCAGAAGTTACAGTAAATAGCAGCTTAATTTACTGGGAAGTTGAAGCCTGGAAACAGATTTTCCAGCAGCTCATTATGCAGCTGGTATAGGGCCAGATGAGAGAGAAAACCAAACAGGCTTCAACAACTGCCTAGCAGGCAAGGTTTCACAAGACCTGTATGCTCAAAACCGAATCATTTCCACAAAGCAACTCAGTTCCAGTGGATGAACAAATTCCAGTAGGAAAGAAATAAGGAATTTTTTCTGGTTCACAGAAACACAGAATGGCTGGGAGGGATCTTCAGCTACTCATTACTATTGGTAATGGACCCCCAACTATTCCCTGAATGGGTTTTTCTGAGATTCCCTTGACAAAAGCATGGCCTTGACATTCTCCTTTCCTGACAGAAGCAAAATTCCTATTTATAGATTAATATTCATTTTGTACCAATAATGGCTGCCAGATGTTGGGGAGGAATTTCATCAGGAAACATCCAGGATGGATATTTTGCTCTATGGAGTGGTGTCACCTTGGAAGACTTGCCTCAGTGTTTCCATAACACCTTGCTTATTACGTTGCAACTTGCTACTGTATTCCAGTTGCAAGTCTGAAATGGCTGGTTATTTAAAGCTTATTTAAAGCAGCTGACCCTTCCGAAGTACAAAAAGGTAGAGACATAAAGGTGACTGAAAAATCAGGACTAAGGATTCTAAGAAAAACCAAAATGTTTATTCATATGCATTAACAATAATCAGAGCTCTACTACAGTAGGTAGATGCTACTACAGCATCACTAAGACACAGGCAGTGCTGTACAGCCTCAGCAAGGTTGCAGTGAAACAAAGTAAGACAGACATTGAGTCCAGACTTGTCTGGGCTTGTCCAGACCCACAGTTAAACACATTTCTTGCAGTCAAGAGTCAGTTCTGTGGAACTATCCTACGGTTATGGGAACAGGTTCAGGAAGCTGACTGGTCATGTTTTAACTTATTCCTTATCCGCAAAGATAAGAAATGAGCTCAGTATTTCTCAGTAGATGGGTCTTCAACATTGCACAAGATTTTAGCAGGGAAGTACAGAAGTCAGGTTAAGGGGCTGAGCATGCCAGATTCTCAATCAGATAGGAAGGAGGTTTATACATTCTAGGAGACCACACACAAAGCCTGCACATGTGTATATATAAAAAAGACATCGCTAATGATTCCTGCAGACAAGTGGAATTTTAATACTGCATTATGAAACAAACGAATGGAGAAGGCATTTGTTACTGTTCTGAAAACATGTTGAAGTATAACCTCCATAAAATGGAGTCTTACAGTGTCTAAAAGACTTTAATGATAACGGAGGTTTGGAAGGCGTCATTGCCTTCAGTTCTCATCGCCTTCCCTGGACTGCTTTTAGCTCTGTGGTAATTGCAGGATGTCTTCCCACTCCGGAGTGAAGGTGATTATCTCCAAACATAGGATAAGTTTACTATCCCCAGACAAATAATAAGGCATTATCTTACTTTTCCAGGCAACTAATTAAATAGGCTCAAGCTGTAACAATGTGTGTACAGTAATTTCTACATTATTGTAGTTACAAAAATTAGTGTCAGGTACCAAAAAGAGAAGGAATAAATAATGCATTGTTGAAAGATAATGAGGTAATTATTACCTAAATATCTAGAAAAGTATGTTATGTTTGCATTGTAAAAATGCTCACTTATGGATTATCTATTTCTCCCACAGATTTTTATCATCTCTCTCTCGTGTTTCTGTCTGGGTTGGTCTACATCATTGTGCAATACTAAGGAATACAAAGGCAGTGTGGCTTTCGAAATAAATTTAAAAGCTTTTTCATGCATTTTCAAGTCAAAGAGAGAATGCAAAATTTGGGGTTTAGTCTGTTTAAATGAAAATTTACTATTGAAAACACCCCAGTCTCCTGGAATGCATTGCCAGGATTCCTCGGCACTATACAGTGGATATATCCATCCTTAAAAGGAAAATAAAGTTGAAGAATTAATAAATATAAATACAAACACCTGAAGGCACCCGGGTGTATAGTCCCCATCATTCTTTCTCATCAAAAGGAATGCTTTTTTGAAGGAATAGAGCCTTTCTCATTTGTCTTGAAAATGAGTCGGAGGCAGGGGCAGCTTTGACCCTGCTTTACAGTCCCTGACTGAACTTGCTTCAGAAACCATCACTTCCTTTTATCCTCTCTGTGAACTACTACCTGGCAAACAGGCAGCTGGTCAAAGAACAGCAATCGCAGTAATGCTGAAGATATTTGAAACATAGACATACAAACATTTTTGTGGGAGAAATATCAATATCCACTTTTCCCATGCTACATAGAGTTGTGTTCATAAATCCATCTCTGCAGTACCTTGCAAAGAAAGCGAAGATTATTCTATGCAATTACGGTATTTCCTCTCTTATTCAAAAAGGTGATTGCGGAACAAGTGACCTCAGCAGAAGCCAGTCATTATTTCAAGGCTTCTTTCACAAGCCATGGGCAATTAGCTTTAAGGGTTACATTGCAAATACCTCACATCTAGCTGATGAGTTGCTGACATGAAACAATAAATATCAGCTTTTAGAGTAGCCTGTTTCCAGATCTATAGGAGTTTCCACAGTCAAGTGGTCTAGTTCTAAAGTTTTCAGACTGCCTCTGCAAGGAAAGTTGTGGAAGCTTCTTGGGATCATCCTCAATATTCCCAAAAATGCAACTTCCCTATATGTGGTATCTATTTTGTTGCAGGCGTTGCACAGTAGGCATCTATACCAATCCTCTCTAAATGCTTCTTTCTCATTCTGTTCTCTCAACAATCTTTCCACATTTCAGAAATACTTTTGAGCATCTCTCAAAGAGCCCAATCTGATGCATGGGCCTCTTCTTGTGAATGACACTGTAAATGTAGGCATGAAGGGTGCCACATGGAAGCTTTTGGGGAAATAGGAATTGGTGTGAGCATATGCTGAAGGCATAAATGTTCACATAAAGCCAGTTTCCCAGTTTAAGTCAATGTAGTTCCATCACATTCAATGGGATTATGTAAATTTATACCAAGTCCATCAGCAGAAAGCTAATGTTTCATCTCAGAACAAAAGCAACAACATCTTTTATCTGTCTTAGAGTCTGAAAGCACAGCCAAGCACATTAAAGGGATGATTGCGACCAACTAAATCAAAAATCAGTATTGAAAATGCTATTTTTATAGTCATTAGTGTTGGAATATTAACAACTTAATTCCTTATTTTCCCCTCACTATGTTAAGTCATTCAGTTCTCAGTTCAATTGAGTAAGATAATTAAATTTAGAAAAATTTTGTTTGGTGCTTCATCTAGATGCATACAAGCAAATTCTCATTTTGTGGTTATGTCAACAAATAAATTCAATGAAAATACCTATAAAAGTAATACTTGAACATGCTTAAGTTTTTCTCCAAGTTGAGGTACAAAATTATTTGAATACCTGTTGGGTTTTTTGGATGTTGCAGAAGTGTAAATAGCTACATGAGTTACAAAGCCAGAAAAATGAATCTAAATGCCCTTCTCAGAGGGTGGTTTCCATGCCAATCTCCAGCTTTTATTATGGGATAGTTTGACTGCATGACTGTTCAAAAAGTTATGAGGTCTAATTTTTATAATAGCAAAGTAGTTTTTCTCCTCATATTGTGAAATTGCTGAGCCATTATTGAGTATACTTTCAGCAATAAGGCTACCCTTGGACAAAGCCTTGACAATTTCCGTTTCAGAAAGTTGTGGAATAGAAGCTATTACACAATCTCAGCTATAATAGGCATCATTATTCCCCCTGTAGCTGCATCCTAACTGGTTTTGTTGTGACCAGTAGGAGTTAGATATTGTTAGATTCTGTAAGCAAGGAGATTTAGAAAGAGGAAGGGGACCTAAATATCACTTCATGTCCCAAATCCAGGTAATGTGGTAGCCATCCCTCAGTGTAGTTGACGAGTGTTAGATGGCTAAATCATTTTGAGTCATATGTACTTAAATACAACACTTAGAAGATCAAAAGTCCCATGTAATCCTTGAGGTCTCTACATTTCTGTAATACATTTCTGTAATGTAGTGAGTGCCCAGTCAGAGGAAGAATTTGAAACCAAATGTCTCTTATCAGCTCTGCCTTTGTCAAGAAATAATACCTTCTGTAGTGGCTGTCCCTTCATGTTGCTTGCTAAAGGTACTGTGAATTGTCTAGGTAAGCAAGGCAGAGGACATGAGGTTAAGTCTTCCACTCCCTAACAAAGTGAGCAAGCCACTAAGCTGCTGGGATTTGAGGGGGTTCAGAGGGAGGGAAATAACTTGGTTTCAGAGCTCAAGTTCAGCAAAAAGGTTCCAATTCAGAAATCCCTAAACCTGGTGAGTGATTTGGTGAAGAAAGAAAGCTAGATCATCATTTTGAAAAGGCAAAAAAAAGGAATAGAGAGGAGTCAAATGAAAAGAAAATAATCAAAGGTGTTTTCTTTAGGACAGTCTAGGGCCACAGAAAAGGCTGGGAGGGGCTATGTCCCCAGCCCTAATGGGTGAATTCCTAGTGCTTTTTAAAAGCAGCTGAAGTGGCTGCTCATTACTTTGGTAGCCTTCGCATTGCTGAGACTTAGTCACTCCTCTGATTCTAGTTGTGTCACTGCTCTGAATCTGTCTTTGAAGAATTTATCAATTACATTTTCTCTCTGTCAAGAGGGATTTTGAACAATAGCTTCTTGTTCAAAAAACAAGAATAAATATACTAAATAAATATACTAAATAAATATACTACTACCAACATGGATGAAATTTCTGGTGAGAATGACAGCTGTACCACTCCTGAACAGCAGCTAGCCTAAGGCTTCGGGCACTTATCTGAGTGAGCAGAATCAGATGTGTCTTGAGATTGCCAAACATTCCTGAAGCAGAGGGGATACTCCAAGTCTTCTCCAGTTAGAAATCATGGAAAGCCTATGTAAAAGGAACCCTTTTTCAACTTACAGTAAGACTTCTTGCATTTAAAGTGATAAAATTATTTAAGTCTGAACTGCATTATTCTACTCTGTTTGCTTCTCTTTCCCCTCTCAGCATCACATTCTCATCCATCAGTGATCATTGCAGAAAGCCTCTTGTTTTGTCCCAAGTTGCACTCCTTGGAAAATCATGCTATTTTTCTCCAGTTCACTGATTTCTTTTCAAATTCAAATCCTGTGTTGAATTTCCTCTCTCTTTATGATCTGACCTCTCATTCCTGTCCCCATATGCCCCCCACTTTTATTGAGACGACTTTGTGCTCAGAATTACTTAATTGGTTATTGACTGTTGTGGAAACACTGAAGCTTTGTGATTAATTGATCACACCACATATTCCAGGCTGGCAAGCACTTCTGTGGCACAACAGGGCTGCAATTTCTGTTTTCAGCACTTGAAAAGATGATACATAAAACCAGAACCACTCAGTGCTCCTGTTTAACATATCCATAGATTTTATTTCAAATTATCAGCGTTTCATATGCATCTAAGTCAGACAACATTTCAAAAGACGCTTGCTAGTTTCAAGGGCTCTTCAGACTCTTGTGTTTCTCCTCTACAGTCAAGTATAGTATTAGGACACAAAGCTACCAATGGTTTAAAGAGCCCTATGGCAACAGCATGGCAATTGTATAACAAAAGAAAGGATTCTTCCAAAAGAGATGGTGCTTGAAGCATTCGGCAGCTTGCCTGTGTGAAACCACTCATTGGTGCTCCTTGCCCAAAAAACCTGGCGTGCCACTGTGTGTACCGGCATCATGCCATCCTAGCAGATGGGTGTAAGTATAGGCAGCCCAGAGACCATGTATGAACATCAAATACGTTTTCTAAGAGTAGTTCATAGCCAAGAATATTTCAAGGGTTATCTGTTTTGTCAGTGTAGTCAAGGAGAAAAAAGCAAGCCAAGGAGAGGCAAGTTCCCTCAAAGAGTCCCTCATTTTATAAATGACAAAGCTTAGAGTTCAAAGAAGTCACAAATTGTTTCCCCCAACAATTTCTTGTATTCAGATACAAAATGTGAGCGCGAGATGTTGGTTGGGGCGCCACCCTAGCAAACCTTCTAGTTATTTTCTGCTGAATTGCAATGAGATATTCATAAAGGTCCAAGAGTTTAGGCATGGAGGTGGAAAACTCCTGCTTCACTCCGGGATGATGTAGTTAGTTCACACTAAGTGGAAGGGCTGGCACCTCCTTGGGGGCAAGAGCAATGGGAGATTCCCATGAGGGCAGAGACTTACAGCCAGGGCCTATCCCACCTGCTCCAGACAGGAATCAGGGCAGGCTGCAGCTGCCCTCAGCACCAGGCAAGTTTGTGGTGCTGGGACAGGTCCAGGGTTGAGGTGGGAAGTCTCTCAGTGACTCAAGACCTTGATAATAACTGTCATCACTGAAGTTTGCTGCAATGTTGAATGCAACTGTTGTTACTAGGAAAACTAAAATGAGATTGCTTAATTTCTGTTGTCACAACTAGAACTTTTAACTGAATTTTGAGTAAAAGAAACTCAGCAGTATAACTTGCAAGAATAATATCGGTATAAAGCATTTTTAGAATTGTACCCACCACCATCCCCATGGCCCTGCCTGGCAATCACGAGGCAGTGTCTGACCCTGGTTCCCCTCACTGGGCCTGATTCTGAATCCCACCATGTGCTGATGTCCTCACCTTGACCTGTCCCCTGAGGTGACAAATACTTCTCTCTCTCCATCAGCTACAAAGATGAGACCACTGATTTAGGTTAAATCTCCAAGGCACTTAACTAGGGGCTCTCAGCTAGGAGGATGTCACCGGTTTGGCCGAGGTAAAACACC
>NW_010402846.1:48269-63057 GCF_000710305.1 Buceros rhinoceros silvestris | reverse complement strand
ATTACCTCGGTCCCTTGACCCTTAACACTGATATAATCATGTTTGATCAAAGGAGCAAATAGGTTTACATTTTTGAACACCCAAATGCCTAATATTCTTGCTTTTTTAATGCCATATATTGAATCAGGAAACCAGATTCTGACCATAGGCTAACCAGCAGATAGAAATATTTATTCTGCACTAGAATTTAGCATTGCCAACTTCTACAGTAAAACCATTCTTCTAGAAAACCTCAATAAAACCAAATCATCTTGCAGTAATTTACTGACTAAGACTTGAAGAGTTGGTGGGAGTGTTAACTATGCCCCATCAAAACTGTTTGAACATAGTACTAAACAATGCCAAAAAACTCAACTACAAATCACACCTAGGTAAGAAAATATGAAGGTATATATAGAATAGTATTAACCAAAACAGGACCCATGAAAATCATTCACTCGACAAGGCTGAAAATAATGACTC
The DNA here is from genome assembly GCF_000710305.1 of Buceros rhinoceros silvestris. Lineage (NCBI taxonomy): Eukaryota > Metazoa > Chordata > Aves > Bucerotiformes > Bucerotidae > Buceros > Buceros rhinoceros. The sequence continues at coordinate 62,595 of NW_010402846.1, read as the reverse complement.
ATGACATGAGATGGGGTTCATGGCACAGACAGTGGCTCCTACCTTACATGCCACTCCAAACATACACCTGTACTATGAAAAAGTGGGAAATCATATCATGCCTTCATGCCATGAGGGATAAATACAAGTCTGCAATTTCTAGAGCACTTTATTTCGATGCAGTTGTGATTTGTATTTGCTATTAATAAACAGCTATTTTTCTGTATCAGCATACAAACATTATGTAGGAGACTTCAAATTTCTATGCCAAATATTACTGTACATTCCTCATTTCTTCTAAATAAATTTCTCAACTGACCGTACTTATATTTCATTCTTTGCTGCATTGTCCAGCACTTCCATTGGGTTTTAGGAAGGCCTGAACTACAAGCCACCAATCCCAAGCCATGCCTAACTGTTAACTGCTGCAACGACTCTGAATACCAAACACATTAAAAGGTTCTCCAGAGAAGAACTGGTACTTCCCAGAAACAAATACTGAAAAAGCATCAAGGCTTGCTTGCCTCCAGGAGAACTTTTTTTCAGTTCGACTAGCACTGAATTAAAAGTGAAATTTGGTATTACATACGTGGATACTGAATTATGATCACCTTATAAATACAAAACCAAATGAAAACAAACTTTTCCAGGAATTTATAGCAGTGAACTGAAAAGTAATCTTGTGCAACTGTCAGCAAAAAACCTGAGAGCATGAAAAGAGGTGAATTCAGCCTGTAGACTGGAAATATTTCAAATCAAGAGTCCCAAGGAATAGCACAGTATCTGATAATAACCTTGCAGCACTGCAGACATTTTCTAGGTCTTAAAATGTTTCTGTGTTCCTGTAAGCGCTGATCCTCAGGAAATCATATTAACGATATCCAGGTGTATTTCAAGCCCATCACACCGCTGTTCACATCTACCACACTAGCACACACCTATCCTTACTGGCGAAGTATCTGTAATGCACAAGATAGCAAAATGCAATACTGACACTGGAAAGAGGGTAAGACCAAGAATTCAACAGAATTACGGCAGTAATTCCTAACTGTTTAAGTAGCTGAGCATTACTCAAGGAAACTGGCTGTTGCGCACCTCACGGAACCCACTGAAGAGAATCTGAAGCCTTGTGTTTCCCCTCTGTGTAGACAGCTATTGATCTGAGGCAACTTAATCAGTAAACCACATTTCTGGTGCAAAACTTTTCAAATCTGACTCTCAGCCAAAGCTATTCTGCAGAGTATAAGGCAGCTGTAAATCTAACTCTCAGTGCCCTGAAAGAAACGTGCACAAACACATGAGATACTCCAAACCTGATGCAACCCAAGACTACTTGACTTACTGCATACGTGTTTATAATAGGACCTTAAATTAATCAAAGCTTCTGAGCAGCTTTCTGCCCAGGCTTCTTCCATGCAAGTAACCCCAAAACACCAAACAGGGGTTTAGGTCTCAAAAGCCAGTTTTAAGCAGATACATGTAACCCTTTTCGAGTACAGAAAATTCAAAATGATTCTACAAGACAGAAGACAAGTAAAAGCAGTTTATAATCAAACCTCCTCCTACACACATAGTGTCTTTCAGGCAGGTTGTTTCCTTCAGGTTTGGCTTTAGTCCAACAATGCAGTGATTTTCTGGGACTGAGAAAACCCTGCAAGCAGCATTTATGGCCATTTGGAAAAGTTTATCCTTCCCTTCAAGCCAAAAGCCCAGCTAAATAACTGCTCCCTGCTCTCCTGAGCCCAAAGCAGCAGCTTCTCATTGGAAGAATCGAGTCTTTTCCTTAACAAAGGCACGTGACATGGGAACAGGAGCATGGAAGTGAAGTGAGTCCTGTTCAGGATTACAGCCACATTTCGGCGAATGGGCCCAAGACTCCTAGCTAAGTCAGAGCGACTACCAGTGGAGCTATCAAGAGCTGGTATCAAGGGCACGTGCCCAAAACACACCAGTTTTTTGGGAGGGCTAGACACACCAGAAAACGTGGATATAAAGCAGCCTCCACACATAAAATGTTTCCTCCCAACAACATATAGTGTCCAGGCCATTTTGGACACTACGGCCTCTGTGCAGCCTGGGACACCCTAGAGAGCTCTGTGCAGGGATGCTCAAAGGCACAGAGTGAATGATGAGCTGGCTGCATGGGGCAGGTTGGACACAGGCAGTTCTTGTCTTAAACTCATTTTTAAACAAGCCAAAAATATGGTGCAATGTGAAAATGAGAAAAACACAAGGCAACTTCTGGATACAGCAACAGCTGAAAGCAGGGAACAAGAACGAGTTCAAAACCTGCTGTTTTTTCCAACATGCAAAGGAAGAGAAATCAGAACATTTATCTTCTCACAATTGTCCATTCAGGAGTTATACTCAGCACAGACAAGAACATGCAAATCCCCCTTCACTCAGACGAAAACAATGTTCTTATTTCACTTAAAAGGCAGCCCTTTTAAGTGTCAGAATGAGAAAAATAAGTGTTTAAAAAGATACATAAGTGATATTTTTAGTATTTTAAGTGCTCAAATCAGATCCTCTTTACAGTAGAAGTAGGTGAAGATATTTTCCAAATGTATACAACTTACTTAAGTACTTGTCCTGGTTTTGTCTGGGATAGAGTTGATTTTCTTTCTAGCAGCTAGTACAGTGCTGTGTTTTGGGTTTAGGAGGAGAATAATGTTGATAACACACTGATGTTTTCAGTTGTTGCTAAGCAGTGTTTATACTAAGTCAAGGACTTTTCAGCTTCTCATACCCTGCCAGAGAAGAGGCTGGAGGGGCACAAGGAGGGGACGCAGGTGGGACAGCTGACCCAAACCAGCCAAAGGAATATTCCGTACCATGTGACATCATGCACAGCATATAAACTGGGAGGAAAACTGTGCAGGGTGTGCTGATCAGTAACTGACTGGTTGGCGAGTGATGAGCAACTGCACTGTGCAGCTCTTGTGCTGTATATTCTAATTTTATTACTATTGTTGTTGCTGTTATTATTACCACCACCATTATTATTATTTTCTTCCTTTTCTGCCCTATTAAACTGTCTTTATCTCAACCCATGAGTTTTACTTTTTTTTTTTGATTCTCTCCCCCATCCTGCTGCAGGGGGGTGATTATTATTTTCTTCCTTTTCTGCCCTATTAAACTGTCTTTATCTCAACCCATGAGTTTTACTTTTTTTTTTTTGATTCTCTCCCCCATCCTGCTGCAGGGGAGTGAGTGAGTGGCTGTGTGGTGCTTAGTTGCCATCTGGGGTTAAACCATGACAGTACTGCAGCATAAATTGCAAAAGTTATCTATATTCCTTCCAGAGGAGGAGTCAAGCATCCATTTTTTTCCTCCAATTTTATGCCATTGTCTTCAAAATAGACAAGGGAACAGAACCTTCTCACTGATAGCAATTGAAAACTTCCCTTTAACTGCTCTGGTTAAAGGCTGATTTGCTACTTTTGAGTAATGAAAATAACTTTACTCAGAAGTATGTGATTCACAGGCAAATGATGCAAAGCAGCCACAAGCAGGAGTGGAGATGGCAGTGATTCCTTCCTCCCTGCCTTTCTCTCCTACCTCTGCTACTTACCAGCCAAAAGCAGCACTTAGCATGCAGACGGTGATAATTCCCAATTTTCTGCTTGGATAATAGTAACTGAGACCCTCAGACTAATCTAGTGGATGCCTGTATTCTTTGGCAAGTTAATCCCACAGTGTTACTATTGATGAATTGAATTTGAATACAGTAGATAATGCAGACAGGTAGTGGATACTAATCTGGCAATTTGTTTTCTGTTTTAGTCCAGTGTAAGAGCTAGGTAAAGCTGGGAGCCAGCTAAGTCAATCAGGTCATGAAGAGAATCCCGGAAGAAAACTGCCCTCCTGTTACCGAAAGGGCAGTTCTTCCACAGGATATTGGTATTTCTTTATCTCATCTCCTACGCGGTAAGGCAGCTGAGTTAAGTTAGTGATTAACCACTGTGGGCACTGTGATATCTAAAGCAATTAAGAAAGTGACACCCCATTCTATTAGGAGAGAGAGAAAGAATGAAGTGAATGAATGGTGGCAAATGATGGATGGTCAGACAAGCAGGACAAAATGTCAAGACGCAGCTGAATTTACATGCAACAGTCACTTGACAGGAAGCTGTCAGACCTCCCTGAATGTGCCTTACAGCAACACGGGGTCCTCAACTACTTAGTGGATGCATTTCTCAGAATACAGCATCTCATCAGAGAAGATGTGTAGAACTGGAATGCCCTGATCTCTACAACTGCCTGTTTACACTTTGATGGGGACAAAAGTATTGATACGTTACAGTGTACACAGTGAAGTAACAGTGAAAAGCAGAAATCAGTATTAAGGGTACCTGTGCAAAATCTGCCGCAAGCCGCATCTTCCCACCTTCACCAAGGGGCCTTATTAGACTGGCATTGCGAATAAAAAGTTCAATTGCTCTTTGTGCTATGGCTTCAGTGTTATCAAAGACAAAGTCAAAACACTCAAAATGTCTGAAGTAGTCGCTCATGACTCTTGCTATAAAACCCTGTAGTTCTTTCATGTACAGAGAACAAGGGACATCTGGTTTTCCTGAGCTGGATAATGTTCTGGAAAAAAAGAACAGAAAAAAAGAAATGAGGACAGCTAAATTAATCTTTAAAACACAACCAAAAACTACTGGATTCTTTTTAATTTTTTTCCTATTCCACAAAGCCATGGCATGAATCGTAGAGTCTCATTTTTATTCAGAATAAAGAGCGTGTAGCTCTCTGAAAGTACAGTAAAGAAGTATCTCTTTATCACCCATTCCCAGCCCAACAACATACAGGAAATCAACCCTCTCCTACCCAACTTGCAGAACCTCCACCAGTTTGGAGCCTAAACCTCAAATCCAGCCCCCAAATTTAAATGCCCCAGTTTTTGATTTGAAACGCTAATCATGGATCAAAAAATACAAGCACATGTCACAGGGTTACTAGCTTAGTGTATCTCAAACCTGTTCTCTGTACAGGATTCGTTTTCTAGGTTCCTTCAAACCCAGGATTATGAAGTCAATCTTTATTATCACAGAAGCTACATGACACAGAAATCAATCACCTTTCTCCTTCTTTGAATGACAGGCAAAAGAGCTCTTCCAAACTCAGGAATCTGAGCATACTGGCCATCTAACAAAATTCAGCCTTTGGCTGGAATCAGTTTATCCACCTAGAGAGATACTTTGCTAGTCGTGGCAAAAGGAAGATGGAGAGGGTAAAATACTGTGTTTAAAAAAAAAAAACCAAAAGGCAAAAGGAAAATTCAAAACACCTCTGAAAATATACTATTTTATGTGAATTTCCAAGACATAAACCAGCACATTTGATGATGATACAAGCAATGTCAGAATGGAGATAACCAAAACAATGCCTAGGAAGGAAGTCTCAATTTTAAATAAAGCTCAAGATCTTTGCAGATAAAAAACACTGGAAATTTTAATCAAAACACTATGGGGAAGTAGCATAATACACTAAATCTGAGTTTTCAAATAATACTTCAGAATGATTTATGTGTCATTTTGAATCAGAGGTTATATGCTTTATTTTGAGAAACAAGAAGACTGTCCACGAAAAAAAAAAGAAGAAAGGAAGAAGACGGATGCTACCTGATTAATTTGTTTCAATTGATAGGTGTAATTCTGCTGTCTGTGTTCATCGAACATAAAGGATTGCCTTCCCCCCCTCAACAAAAACGCACTCTTGCTCCAAGGCCATTGTGGCAATAGCAATCTATTATGTGCATGCAGCATGTCTAACTAAAGCACGCACTCTTGCTCCAAGGCCATTGTGGCAATAACAATCTATTATGTGCATGCAGCATGTCTTACTAAAGCAATAACCTGATTAATTTGTTTCAATTGATAGGTGTAATTCTGCTGTCTGTGTTCATCGAACATAAAGGATTGCCTTCCCCCCCTCAACAAAAACGCACTCTTGCTCCAAGGCCATTGTGGCAATAGCAATCTATTATGTGCATGCAGCATGTCTAACTAAAGCAATGGTAAATTTAAACAATATTTCTAGTTACCCAGAAAAATCTTCCTGGTGCATAGTGATGATAATAGCTTCTACTGAATCTCCTACGGAGTTCAGCAACGGTTGCACAGCACTACCCATTAGATCATGGACTGCCTAAAATAGAAAAAGGCAGAGGTAAGGAAACAGAAACTAGAAGCATTCGCATTGCAACCCCTCAAAAACACCCCGATGAACAGTTCATTTCAATAGCGCTTTTTATTATTCTGCATTAGAAACTGCTAAATAGGACAAAAGCCTGCATAACATTTTAATTGATTTTACCAGTGATGTACAGAAATAAAGCTGTTCACTACTTCTCTGTAAAGCCTTCCTTCAAAAAGGTGCACAACAATCTGACATTCCTGGTTTGCAAATGCACATGTTTTGGCGCACAGACTTTGTTCAGCTGTTCATTCCTCACACACGCAAGCTGCCCTTCATTCCTCAGTACTCAGCCCCTCCCTAGTCAGTGCACAGCAGGATGGACGTGGATAGCTGTCATCCACCGAGAGCTGCTCGGCTATCTACATCGCCCCTCAGAAAAGCACGAGGAAGCATAAAAATCGTAATTTTACGTGTGTGTTGGGAGGGGGCTAAGGGGATTATGAAGGATCCAGTTATTGCTTTGTGAACGCTACAGAGAAAGACATTATTTCCACAGATGACATCTGAGTTCCAACCATTACGAGAATATTCTTGAATGCAAATGCTACTCAAGCAGTGATTTGGCATATGCAACATTAATGTAGATGCAGTTACAACGAAGAAAGAATTTCAGAATATTTGCACACTTTTGACAAACATATACTGATGCAAACTAATACCTTGGAAAATAAATGCCCATTTTAATTGTAACAAGCAAAGCAAAACTCAGCCCTACCCCTGCTGCATATGGACATTCAATTACCTTTAAGGCAGTTGTGACTGTTTGCTCAGCAGCTGCTGGAAATGAGCTCTGATTGGTAATCACCTAAAAATTTTAAAGCAACTGTTAAGAATCAACATTCAACAAATTGTTAAAATCCATAATATTTTATTTCATTTAAAAACCGAGTTATCTACAGTAATGAGTGGTTTACACAGGTATAGATAACTACCAAATGTGTTTTATACAGATAGAATTTTCAACGCACCAGTATCAGTTCTTTGCTCTTCAAATTTCCTACGGACTGTGCTTATGCCTTGGCAAAGAAATGATTCAGCTGATTTCAACTGAAATTTAGCTGATGGGTTAACAGAATAAGAATAAAAATAAGTGGTGTATTCTCCCACTGCTAAGTATAGAATTTATGGAGAACTATACAAGCAGCTCTATGGCAAATATTTGCAAGAATGGTTGTTCTTCTTCAGTATCATGACTATTATAATACTACATTTTAAATATCTGTTTATGTACAGTTCTAACGATATTAAAATTGAAAGTCAAGGAATGATCTGAAGGAATATTCTACCAATTTCTTACAGCTATGAACATGGTATACAACGGTATTTTTAAGCCAGATAAGTACTGAACTCAAAGACTGAATCATATCAGATCTCCCTCCAACACTAAGGCACATGAGGTTCATTACTAAATACATCAGAGAAAGCAGACTTACAAGTTGATCTACCATCTGTTTGCAAAACCCAAGCAAATTTTACAGGCTTTTTAGCATTTTTTAACACTCCTTAAACATATCCATAGTCAGGAGTACTCATGATTTTTTTCCTGTCAGGCTAGGATTTAAACACAGTAACTACAACTATGAAAATATCTGTTTGTTTTAATTTACAGAGGCTGTATAACCACTGGCACCACTATGCCAGTAAATTGGAATTATTCGTTACTGTGCTCAGTCCTGAAAACATTTTGAGGCCAGACTTTGGTCACAGAAACAATGCACAAAGATATTTCTGAGGTGTTGCTTTTATTCATTTCACCCTTTCTGGCCCCTTTTCAGTCTGGTTACAATCATGGGAAAGCAACAAGGGTGTTCTGAGTAAGGTGAGCTTGAGTTGAGACAGATGCAGACAAGGGTTATCAGGCTGACTAGTACAAAGACAGAGCTTACTTGACAATAAAGAACAGAAAGAGTTCAATTGTTTAGGCTCACAACACAACTGGCTGTGCAACATGATTATTCTCAACACATCTTTCACTCTTCTAATATTGACAATCTGCCATATAGCAGTGCATACAAGGGCCAATCAAGCCTCCAAGAGTACAAATGCATAGCAAGGTGCATCTCTTAATCCAAAATTGGGATGTATTTGTAAGAGTCCTCATCAGCTAATGGGAGATTATGCATACGGTAGAGCAAAAAAAGATAACACTATGGCAGGAAGAGAAATACCAAAGGAAGCCTACCTTCAGAACCGATTGATACAGTTTGTAGAGCGAATTAACTACAGCTACATTCCTCCTCTGTCCCTCTGTGAGTGGTCCAATGACCTGGCTGGCATCTCCTTGAGTAGACAGCTGCAGTGATTGCAGAAATTGTTAAAACAATATCAACTTTTCAAACAGTGCATCACCACAAAATTAGAGTTAACTAAACTTAGACCAGGGCATAAAGTTATAGGTCTTCAGTAGAGATGTTCTTCCACTTAACTTTGTTCTTGATTCATATGATTTCCATGTCCAGATAATACAAACTGAACAACAGGAACCATGAGAGACTGCTGTCTCAGCTCTCAAATCACAGACCCAGATCTCATGGAGTTACCTAGTCCCAGCATAACTTGAGCTTTGTAATCTAAGGCAGGTGAAGTCACCTACCCGAGGATACAGTATAAACTAGCAGCAGCAGAACCGAAAAGGGTATGCTTTTCTATATGCTTTCAGTCCCCACCTTCTGACAACCACTCAAGCCTCTCTCTAAAACCTGTTTCTTCAAATAGATGGCTCACAGCTTTGTATTTATTCATGGCTTGTAAATGAACAGGAAAACAAACTGCAAGAACCAAAACTGCTAGATCTGTCATTAAAGAGTTCTATTCATGAATCTTTCAGCAAAAATAAACCCAAATATTTCTTCATATTTAAACTCCGCAAAGCATGCATTTTTTATCATTACCATAGAAATCAAAGTTCCAGGGCGATACATGTCCAATTAACTACAGAACAGTCTCACAAGGATACCACAGCATATGTTTATAATTTAAAATTTTTAAAAAATTGTAATTGGCAAACAAATGGAAATTTTCTTGTGCACTGAAAGCTGCCAAAGTTCAAAGAACTGACAAAAGGCTATAGGAATTCTAGAAGTAGGTCTAAATATTACAGCAAGAATAGCTATTAATAGAATGCTTTACCGAGATATAATTATCTGACTAGTTATCTATATTTCACGATACAAAGTTATCCTTCAGGAAACTCCTGAAGATGCATCGCTCTAAAAGTCTCTCAGTAAAAATATATTCACCTCATTGAACAAGTCAAGAGACTTTTACAAAGTGTGTCTTTAAACACAGTTGAAGGTGCTACAGAAAGCTCCTAAACTAAAACTTAATATAGCTTAACAATTGTTTAAGAACAAAAGGAACAATCATAACATGAAAATTTTTAAGTTATGGAAATAGTGAATCATTACTAGTGAAAGAGTATTTCTGTACTTCCCATAGCTTTCACTCAGCATAAACACAGACAGCATGCAAGCCAAGTTATCTAGTATTTGCCAGCACTGTTAATAATGACATTTTAGACAAGTTCTTGCAAGCACACAAGAACTCAAACTTATTCACAATATTACAGTGACATTATCAGTTCATTTCCCCTTCTTCAAACTTAGGGTTTATGTCAGGATAAATAGGTTTCTGAGGTGTTTGCATAGGGAAAAATCTTTCCCAAAGTATCTTCAATTATTTGACATCAGAATGCATCTTTAGAGTAGCTGACAAATATATCATCTCAGCATCTTCCTGCCTTCATGATGAGAACAGCTATGTGAGCTACGTACATATCTGTTTCCTTCCTGATATTTCTATTTGCTAAGACCTGACTGGTTTTAACAATGCTGCTTCTCACACTTGCAGCTTCGCAGCTTAGTAACAAAACAGCTGTGCAAAGAAACATGCTGTCCCCCCTAGCTGACCTCCCTCCCAGACCCCAATAACATTTTTTTCACATCTTTTTTAAGCACTGTAGAGACTGAATTCTTGACACCTCTAATATCCACTGTTCAATCAAGCATCCATGTAGGAAAATGCCATCACTGTTTCTTCCCGGTCCCAACAAACAACTCTGATGGCCCATTTACTTTAGACGCAAATCATCCCTTGAGTTATTTTCCATCATGCCAGGTTTTCACTCTCATCACTCTCATTTATACAACAAGTCCTTTTGAAGTTCTGTGCTGGACGCAGCTTACGCATTTAAGCCCAGTGGTAATGTAATTCTTCCACTGTTATCTGCCCACTGGGGACTGCACTATGTAAATAGGTTAAGTCAAATACGTGTGAAGCCTAGCCACATCCACTCATCTGAAAGACACAGTCCAAGGGCCTTCTTTCTGATGAGGGCACCGGAGACAAAATCTGATGCCTTTTTAATCAGTTAGATTTATCCAGAAATGCAGAAGGCCAGAAGGGTACATTTACGCTAAGCAGAAACAGGGAGGACAGAAGGGGTGACTTCATCCCAAATCAGAATCTATTTTAGGAAAGAAACAACTAAAAGACAAAGTGTAGCTGAAGGACCAGATCCCACCTCTAGGGAACCATCAGTCAAGCTGGGAGTTAGCCTGGCTCAAGCCTGCTAGCTGAAAACAGGAGAAGAAACCATGCTGAAGCTAGACCTGAATGAGCAGTAACAACAAGGACTGTAACCATTCCACTTTTCTGTATCTGCCTTTAAGAATAGCAATTGATTTCTTACACTCTGCACTTTGCTGGGGAAACGGTTTCTGCTTTTACCTCAAAGCCTGTCTACTATTACAGCAATTTCATGGGTACAAGCAAAGCACAGGCACCCCCTTCCCCAGTAAGCAGCAATTCTACAACGGGTGACAAGTCAGTATCAGCCCCCCTTGCCAACACAAGCTACCAGCACACTGTCAACATGAGATGCTAGTGAAGAAGAGAGGAGTGAGACAGAAGTCTCCCACTGGCAAATACCAGCCAGGACTTTTGTATCATGCATGCAGGCACTAGGACAAGGGCTGTGCCTTGTGGTAACCTCAAGAATGTGAATGTGAGCTTCTGTCCCAGCCAGCATCTCAAGAAAAATCAAAGGGCAGCTGTTCAACCAGAATGAGAAATAAACACTGGAGATACTAACTTCCTGACATGTAAGAACATTCTCCAAAGTAGGAGGTTCAAATTTGCAGGTTCAATCCAGGAGCTTACTAGCTGGAGGAAGCTGCCTAGAAGACTTTTTTTAATTTTAATCTAATTCATCAGAACCTAAGGACTAAGTAGTAGATCAGGTAGTCTACTGAACCAAAAAAGACACTTGTAGAAGCTGAAACACAAAAACTGTGTCACAAAGAGGAACAATCTGACTGATGGCCATCTTGCTTCAGCCTGACATGGTTGAGAAACTGTAAGCCAATATTGATCCTGTGCTCTCATCAAACTCAGAAATCCTTCTGGGAAATAGTTTATTTTATGTTGTATCCTTCTGTACACTAACAAGGTTACCCTGCTTCACCTGCAGAGATTGAAGGTGCCTTGTATTGGGTCAGTAAACTGCCCAACACAGAAAATTTCAGGAATGATTTGCCTGACCACATGCAGGAACCCACAAAGCAGAGGATTAAGCACCTCTCCTGAGTAATTCATCTAACCTATTTTAGAGACCCTGATTTAGGAGAGAGTAAATGCACCCTGCATGCACCTATTTCCCTCTGCTAATTGTAAAGGGAATCTTGAGCATACCACAGATACATATAGTTAGCTATACTGCCTGAAGTCGTGTCTGATGAATTCTCACTCTGTTAATGTTACCTGCACCTCTTCACATAGGCTTGCTTTGGAAAAATCTCTTGGAAATAAATACACCAAGCGTTCCGGATTTTGTACTTTTCTGTGTTTAATGCTTCAGAACAGACATGTAATTTGACAGCATGGATTTGATCTCACATGTTGAGATATTGTTATAAGATTGCTTTGGGATTAAATTCTTATTTTCACCATAAAGGAATGAACTTAGATTAGGACATTAATCGAATAATCAGTTCTCCCTCGGGCTATAAAAAAAATGGCAACTGAGTTTGTCTTTTTCTTGTAGAAAAGCTCAGACTATTGATACATCTTTTCCTATAATCTCTTTAGTGTTTCAAAGCGACTAAGTTCCCTTCTTTCAACAGGTGGCAGCTCAGAAGAGACAAGTATTTGTGAGCTGGTTTGCCACCATTCCTTCCACAGACTAACCATTCTGTTAAAAGCTCAGTTTCACACTAAGTAACTAAGATCTTGTGTGCATCCATGTTGACAGTTTTGGAAAACTCCATTTATTTTTCTCTACTCTAAAACAGCCTCAGCAAACCCACTTTACAAACAGCAGGAAACAGCATCATAATTTAGGAGTACAGAGAAGATCTTAAATCAAAGTAAGACAAAAGTAGTGCCTCTAAACAAAGCATTTGATCTAACTCTAGGATCACCAGACTAATGTGTTTTGATAGCACAAATTGAACTCCAATTGTCAGGGTGACATTTTCAGGAATAAATACATGCCTAATAGAGGCAGCTGATGTGGCCATACCTCTAGCAGAAAGCAATCAATCCATCTGGTACCTGGCCTCCTGCCTGATCATAACAACTTATTATAAAGCACAGAATCAATTTACAGAGGTTCTGAGTCAATGGGGCTTGGCCCCAGGATTTCTCCCATAAGCTACAAATAATTGGTATGATTTACTATTGGGTTTAACATTCTCCATACAGCAGAACCAGCTTCTTTCCACCTAAGAGCCACGGAAGTTTACTAAATCAGTTTGCTACTTCTGTGAAAATATGACACTGTTTAGCAGAAGAATACATAACAATCTGAACTCAAGTAGCTATGCCACCTAACATACTAGCCCCTTCTAGGACAATTTGCAAAAAGAAGAAACATAATTTAGAGGTTCGAAGTGTCAGATTTGAATGAATGTGTTGGGGCAAATAAGGTCCTTGACTGATCCTTATTTTGGGAAGAAAAATTTGAAGGGACTGTTAAGTCTTTGACCAAGAAAAAAGACCAAACATCATGCACGTAGTATTCATGCTAGAAAAACAGCAATCATCAAACTGCTCCCTCAGGGGTATTTCTGCTTTGGTTTTGGGGTTTTTTTTCCTTCCTAATGTTCAAAAGCAGAAGAAATGGAAGAAAAACAGAAAATGGTCTTTCTGTAACAGAAAAGACAGTAATTATCTCTAAGTCTTTGAATCACCTGAGAAGAAATGCACTATACAATCAAAAGTAAGTAATGGTTCACAGTCCTTAAATAATGAGATGCTTTAAAACAACTCTGTTAACAGAAAGCTCCTAAAAACAGTTCCTGAAGGAATCTCAGAGAATCCTAAACCTGAAGCACTCAGCATTATTTCTCAGCTTCCAAAAATTATGCCACTTGTATCTGACTTTTTCAGATTCATGTTTATCTAGCTAGCCCAAGTCTGAGGAGGATTTCAAGGACAATGTGTGTTGATCCTGGTACCTCTGTATGTAACAGTTTATTGAATTTTTCATGCTTGCCAAATTAATGACTGAATGATTAATCATATTTTATATGTCATCCCAGTAGCTGTTGGTCCCAACCAGCTAATAAGAATGTACCTCCAGAGGCGAAGAACAGACATCTGTCCCTAAGACACATGAGATAGGTCCAACATCACGGGATGATATTCACCTATACATAAAAAAATATAATCAACAATTCAATTGCTCTCTGCCTTTTTTGGTATCAAGTCCAGGTGTTGATTTGGATTAAAATATTTCTGCTCTGTAGAAAGTTATAAATGAGCTTTACACTGTCCAGCTCTCATTAGAGTTGTTCCAAAATTGAAGAATTCCTGCAAAGCCCTTACCATAAAAACACACGTTTAACCAAATCAATTTCTGAATCACAGAATTTAATTTGGTATGAAATAATTTAGAGCGCAATATAACAAAATATTGTACAGATTGTGCAATCTTGCTCTTTTTCTATCTGTTAGCAAAAATTGCATGCTAGATCTAAAGAATTCTTTTAACTTTCCCAGCAAGATAAAATGAAGTACTCAGTACTCTCAAAACCAGCCTTTTATGCTTGGATCATTTTTTCTGGAGTTTAGCCAGTATATTTTAACCAAAAAAAAAAAAAAAAAAAAAATTACACGTTTGTTTTGTGAGCCAAGAACTAAC
>NW_010402846.1:27609-48246 GCF_000710305.1 Buceros rhinoceros silvestris | reverse complement strand
TATTTTAACCAAAAAAAAAAAAAAAAAAAAATTACACGTTTGTTATGTGAGTCACGAACTAACCAGCAAAAGACAACATGAGGATGAAAAAAATGTCTCATGAAGTTCTTTTTTAAAGCAACTTTCTTCTCTAAATTTTTAATTAAATTTTTAAGTTCAGATTTTTTTAAAAAAAAGTTGCTTTTTTTTAAGCAACTTATCAGCTAGACATTTCTACGTATTGTCTGACCAATGTAAGTAGATTCCTAATGTCTTAAATTCCATCAATAAAAAAAAATTACAAGGCCTTATCTGACTTCTGAGTATTTTTACATTGGGCCTACTGCCATCTTTAGCTTTTATTACGGTACAGTGAAATAGTAATTATTCTGAAATTATTTAATATATAATAGCCTCCCACATACTCTATTTAAATACCTATTAATGAATTTCTTTAATGTGCCAAATATTGAATTTTTATTTTTGGGTTCTCTCATTTAAATAGCATAGATACAAGTTTTTCAATGACAGTAACACCATGTCTTCAAGGCACTGGTATAACAATTAATTCATGTATTTCAAAAAGAAGTGAGGAAAATACAATATTTCACATTACTTACATCATTTTAACTGACCCATTATTTACAGAAAACCTTTTCCAAAGCATCATTCGGATGAACATTTCTCTACTGTTCTTGGCAATTTGTAAGCTTATTACACTTCATACTTTCAGCTGAAGTTCACAGTATTCGACATTTAGACAGGAGGACTAGATACATTTCCCTGGAACTGTCAGACAAATCTCATTGTTGGAATATGTCCTGAACAGTGATTCACCCACAAACGAAAGCTCACAATTCAATTTAACACCATCTAATGAGACACGGATTAATTCTTATAAGATCACATAATAAAAAAGGCAATCAGAAATTCACTCTATGTCATGACAATGAGAATTCATCATGCTTTTCAATTCAAAACCAACTCAGGCCTCATAAATTTGCTGGATTTAAATCTGGCACCAAAATTCCAGTGCATGAACAGTGTTTTTCCTTCACTGGAAGAATCTGACTTCAGGAAACTTCTCTCCTCCTTTCCACCTCGTTCTCCCTTACTTTGTTGAATTACTCAGCTAGTTAAATTCAGCTATGCCAGATAAGAGGATGGTGGGCAAAAACCCGACAATGCACATACCCCAAAGCACACAGCTATGTCAGTAAACACCAGTAAACATCCAAATGGAGATGCAGCTCATATCCATTTTCTTGCTATAGCGTATTATAGCATATTTCATTTGGGAAACTTGTATAAATTACATGAGAAAAATCAAAGGTTTTGGTCGGTGTAAGGTACATTTCTCCTTAGGAATACATACGACTAAACCAACCCAGCCCCAGTCCGGCCCCTCTCTGCCTTTTCCTAGTCAACCACTAAGTATAGACAGTAAGGTTCAGAAAAAATTCCTGTCTCCATGAATACTCGGAACCGACCCTTCTCATCCAACTGATTTATCATTGCAGTATTTTAACTTTTAGACCCCATTTTCCTTTACAGTTCTGTTTTTCTTAATGATTTCACTGATTGAGCCAAGATGTTTTGATATTGTCTCTGGATCAGTTGTAATACACTTAAGCCTTTTAGATTCTGGACAAAAATATGCCATTCACATTGCTTATCATCTAAATAACTCACTGAAAACAGCTTATTTAAATTTTCATTCCCCTCATCAAGCCTGACAGACACTTTTTCTTCTACAAACGACATTACAAAAATTCCTTGTAAGGATGTCTCTTTCTGAGCTCGGAGTTTAAGCTGAATTAATTGTTGTTTTTCTATTCCACCTGGTGTTCTAGCATTTTCTGTCCTCATTCTCTTTATTACAACAAAGTTTACAAAAGAAGGGTAAGCATTAATAAATCAGAGATTGCTTTTAAATTGTAAACATATAAACCAAGATCAGAGCACATTTAATTGTAATCTCAGGAAGAGATATCCTGGGAAATCTCTGAAGCCATGGCATGACAGAATTAAACTTTCAAAACTACATCGCCAAAACCGAACGGCAGACTAATTTCTTTTGCCTATCATATATCAGATGCACCATAAACCCTCAAAGAAAGAAGTAATGAAAAAAATCAAGACTCAGCTGCCGCAATATTATAGTTATGATGATCGGATTGATGTGCAGAAAGTTGAGATCTATTTTAAACCTCACTAATTACAAACTAGATTTTAACCATAATCAAAGGAAAGGATCAGCTTTTTCACAGAAAATTTGAAAGACAAAAATATATTTTCTAGAGTGGCGTGAGAAGAAACTGGTTTGTTTTCTCACAGTCTGCCTCTTTAAAATTCAAAAATCTGCCCAATAATCTATTCTAGCCCATTCTAAATGGCTAGCAAGTGGTCCAGAGATATTTAATAGGGAGATATTAATTCCAAATATCCACTACAGATGAAAAATTGAAAAGTCATTACAGGTAACTGCAAAAGATTAAGCCACCTGAGCAGCATTAAAGAACAGAACAGTAGATGAGGCTGTAAGTAAAGCAGAATTTGGAATCTTGCATCTGCAAATCACAAGTTCAAATATAAACTGGGCTGAAGGATGATGAGAGATAAATTGTTTGTCTCAGTTTCAGTCCTAGTGTAAAAAGGGCACTTATTAAAATATTCAAAATGTGTATCATGACCGACAATCTTATTTGAAGCCTCAGGAAGTAGACCTGTGATTGAAAAAGACTGAGAAAAGGGAAATTAATCTTTACAAATTATTCCTATAGAGTAGAGACAGCACAATGGCAGGAAGATGCACCGAGCCGTGCAAGTTTTGTGGGCAATACTAAAAATAATTTAAGAACAACTGCAGCAGAGCTGACTTCCCATTATATATATTTTGATGCTAATCTTACGTAATGCATTTGGTGCTGATCAGCATTACAAAGATCAGTAGTCTAAATATATCTGAACATGACAGATAGATAGATGCTCCTCATCCTATATCTCCATCCATTCCATTCACTAAAAATAGAATATTAAATTACAGAAGGGGTTGGTTGCACCAGCATCCAGAAAAGTGTCATCTGACTTGGCTGAGAGAAATACTTGGCTACTTGAAGAAAGTGTAAAACTCCTGAAAAGAGTTAATATCCAAGACTTTTCTTGCACCCATCCAGCAGCTGCCAACTAGCCACAACATCACAGACAATCGTGTTCTTTTCAAGGACTAAAATTCTGATAGAAACGCCAAATGCTATTTGAAAATAAGTCCCGTATGGCCGACAAGCATTACAGATACTAAAACATGTTTGGGAAAGCTTATCTTTTCAAGTTCTGGCAATCCAAAAAAATCTTAAGACCAAAAGCAATTTTACTATAGAAGACATCAGCATCTCCTAACCTTTGCCTTAGAGATTTATTTACATCAGAAGTAAGAAAGTATGAATTCCAGATGCAAGAAAAAAATTACCACAATCTGTCAGCATTTTAAGCTTCCTCTTGAACAGATTTTGCATGCCACTCTCATTCAGTCTCATTCACATAATGGCTACATCCATAGCAGTAAATTAAACTCCGCCAGGAAAGTTTCCTGCATCTGGGACGTGATCATCTGTACCGCTGAACTGTTAGGACAATCATTAACAAGTTTTTGGCCTGGGCCAACAACTACTCTTCCAAATAATCTCCAGCCACAGCTCAGGAGAGGCAATATTGCAGAGTCTGTCTCTGAAAGGATGCTGGCCGGCAGCCAGGTGCTTTGGGGAAGGGGAGCCCTTACCAGCCGTGAGGCAGGCTGTCCTGTGCCAGCTGGCCACAGTGCCCAGGAACATTCCCAGGCACCTTTCGCTGACTAACATAGACCTTACTGCTAAGCCCCATGTTGGAAACTGAGAGAGTTCGCAGTTGGGATGGCAAATTAAGCCTTGAGTGTCAGTCATAAACCTTTATGACCTTGTGCTCTCAACTGAGAGGCAGACATTAACGTAAGCATCAGGGTGACAGCGTAGAGCAATTTAATACACAGCCTTTCTGCAGCAAAAGCAAACACGTTTTGCTGATCCTTGAAGTGAGGCCAACAGTAATCAGAACAAGCCTTGATGATACAAATTTCCCTTCAAACAGATGAGGTCAAGCTCATTTACTTGCTTACATTTGCTGTTCTGAGGACAGTTATATGTTTTTCTTCCACACCCATACTCTGTTTCAAAAGCACCCCCAGACCATTTGGGGACAAGCAGTGAGCGACTGGGATATAGCAGCATTTTAACTCTGAAGGAAGGATTGAAACAACAATGAATTGTTATGTTTTCTACTTATGCTCTCTTTCAGTATTTACTTTCTTAAACGATAATTAGCTAAAAAAATCAGTCATCAAGTACACGTTATCATTATGACAGATAATACTTCATGATAACACACTCCCAATTACACTATTTACTGCCAGTTAATTGAGAAGTAGATCTCAGTGAACCCTCAGAACAAAATTTAGAGATAATGTACATTAATTTTAATCACAAGATTTTTATGTCAGAATCACTTTACATTTAAACACTGTTCTAATTAAATATTCAGAAATGTTTAGCAAAATCTGAAATCCAGTTTCACCACTGCATTGAAAAGCAATATCTGGCAAAATCGAAGTTTCCCACTTACTTCCCAAGAATTTTTTTGTACTTGGCTGAGTACCCGCATATTACTGCTTGTATTACTGCTCTAGTACTCTGCAACTGGTACACATTCTAAAACCATGTATATCATTACATAACTCAGATATTTACTTAAGTAAATGTAAATAAATCTCAGTCTACTACTGAGATCCAGAATAGTGAGAAAGAGGCTGCCTACTCTTATCACAGAAATCAGTTGATGCTGACTTTTCCCTCAGAAAAATGCAGAATCTAAAAACCTCATTCACCAAAGAAAACAAATTTGTGTTCCAAATGTACAGTGGTCCATTGCTTTTGGGATCAGAATAGCAAGTTCTCTCTCATTTTGCCTTTTGGCATGGCAGGTACCAGAGGTCTTCAATATGTGAATCAATGTCCTGCTCTTTGAAGGTATGGGACAATTATTTGAATCTTGGTGCAGGGGCTCTCATTTTTGAGGAGCTTATGTCTTCGCTTTATTCTTTAATCTCAAATTTAATTTCTATTACTGGGTCTTCAGCATTTTAACTTTGAAATACAGAAAATACACCAAATGTCAACTTGTATTTTCTTAAGAAGGTCAGGGAAGAATTCTTCCAAATGCTGGGAAGGACTGTGCTCACTGCACAGTGCTAAAAAATTTTCACGTGCTTATACTAGGCAAACATGATAATCAGAAAATCTCGCAACCACTGCCCAGGGTAAAATCCTGATACGAAGCCAAGCCTCTACTATCAGCTGTGGGCAAAGGATAGATTAGTAGCTCTCCCAGAGCACTGCCCACAGCCTGTATTTTGGGTCTCCACCTCATTCATCAACTTTTGTAAGATGTATGATACAAGTCCAACCACATTCAGTTAAGGGAATAAAAAAACGATTCAAATTCTCTATTTCCTTCCTCCCTCATTACACCCACTCTCCTCCATCTTCTGAGTGCCTCCCCCTTATGACTGCTTACGAGTCTGACAGTGGGTAAGATCTCCCATTATATCGTCTGCCTGCAGCCTCTTGTCTGTTGGAAAGATCCCTTTTTTAGAAAAATTTTTATGAAACATATTACTCCATAAAATACAATATTCCACATTTAGGAACTTCTCTAATTATAGGCAATCCCAGCTCTCATTGATTTTAGCCTTACCCACCCTAACCTTAGGATAAATCTGCCTAGTGTAATATGGCCATGCAGATTTTTGCTTTCCTGCACTCCAAGCAGACATCAACTTGTTCTGCCTGTGCTCTACATGAATGAGAGTGTTATGTTCAGCAAGATGCCAAGGCTGAACTGGTCACCCTGACGTGGAGTGAAACTAAAATGTGCCCTGCCATCTGGGAGCATAGCAGAGTAAGTTTGTGTTTGCCTACATCACGGAAGCATATCACTGCGTATCCACACAGGAGAATGTTTTTTTAAGACAGTTTGATCCACCAGAAATTGCCAGCATCATCACCCCCACCTGCTCTGAAAAGCAAGCAGGCAACCTGATTTTTACAATCCTGCCTCTGCAAATTACTCTTTACTTTTTTATTGGCCAAAAGATACCAGGCCACTTTGACAATGATGCCTTAGGGTG
This sequence comes from Buceros rhinoceros silvestris, assembly GCF_000710305.1. Classification (NCBI taxonomy): domain Eukaryota; kingdom Metazoa; phylum Chordata; class Aves; order Bucerotiformes; family Bucerotidae; genus Buceros; species Buceros rhinoceros. The sequence goes on along the minus strand of NW_010402846.1, from coordinate 42,050 downwards.
GGAAGAGGCCAGCCTCCACAAGCCAAGACAGGAAGGATTGCTATGGGACTCTGCAACTAATATAGTCTGACAAGATGACTGTAACTCTAGGGAGAAAACTAGTAGAGGTCTCCAGGTTCAAAAAGTAGGAGAATCACATCTTCCCTAAACAACTGCATTTTCATGTTCACAGCACAACACATTTAATCTATGTGCACTTGGTGGGTGTGTTAGTGTATTTCAGTCCACCCACATGCCAAATTGAACAGAAATAGCACAGAAGTAAGGGAACACACAGTACTCACAATATATGAGGTAACTGAATCATCACTCTCAAAGCAGAAAGAATGCAACATAAAACCCAACAATAAATATTGTTTGAAATAGTCCTGTGCTGGGAAGGGAATAGACCAGATGACGAAATAGGGCTTTTCCATTTTCAATCTCTTTAAGGCCAACAAATCTTGCAATTTGTTTTTCTGTTTCTTAGGAAAAGTACACATCTTGTAAACTTCCACAGCTTTTAACCCTCAATGTTTCAGGACTTCTCAAGATATCCAGCTCTAAGTATCAGTAAGAGAAATAGCTCTATCAACAGGCAAAACATAGTGATTGCAAAGTCGCAACAAAGATTTTTAATTATGAGAGAAATCACAGTATTTCAAGTATATTTAAAATTCAGCTCAGTAAATGACAAAATTACAGGTAATCAACCTGGGAAATACAGTTTTGTCTCACTTCCAATCAACAGGTGACTATCATTTTCATTTTTATATACATAAAGGAGAAATCTGATTTAAAGTAGCATATGAACAAGATCAAACACGAACTTAAAATTTGACTTTCACAACCAATCAGGCATCCACCTGCAGTGGTCTTCAAAGCGGGGTGCACACATCAGAGGGGTTGTGCAAGACAATCTGCTGGGGTGCCAGAAGAAAATATCAGAACTTCAATGGTTACATGTATATAATATGTAAATAAATAAATATAATGGCGGTGCATGCTCTGTAAGTTTTTACTGACAGGGATGCATGACCTAAAAAGTTTGGAAACCACGGCCCTAAAGGATCTTGCTATGCAATTACTGCTGCCATGTCAAAGGCATCTAATGAAGGTGATGACATTTTTACATCTCTTCTCAAGTATCACTTATACAAACAGCTAAAAATATCTCTAGGAGGCAGATTTGTGAGCTCCTATCTTTTCCAAGCAGCATGGATTCTCAAAAAAAAACCCCAAATTACTCAACATTTTCTTTGTTTTCAGGAAATGCAACTTACTTACAACTTTCTCATTAATCTCTTCCCTCCACTGTACTTACTGTCAGCATTTGATGAAAGAGCTCATTTTCCTGATGTGGCCAGTCAAACAAGAGCACAACATGTTATATGTGTCAATCAAGACAAATAATGTTTTTGCAAATGGGAATGGATTACTCGATCAGATGAACTCTTAAATTAAGGAGAAAAGTTAAGTGTTCTTTTTCTTCCGGGTTACCTCAGTTGTATGGAAAGGTGGCTAGTGAACAAAATCTGGCTCAGTAAGCAGCTGTTACATTAAAAGTAAGCGGTGGATTACAATGTGCAAATGCAGAAGAGGAAAATTTTGTTCATAATGAAAAATACGACAATCAGATTTGTTAATCTTTTCCAATCTGGAACAAGAAACATGTAGACATCGTGACTAAATGGAAATCTTGAGGTGTCTATAATCATTATGAAGTTGTTTGGGTTGCCTGATATAGGGAAAATGTGAGTAAGAGGAGACAACATAATACTGACACAGAGAAAGTATAGCAATCATCCTCCAGCATCACCTAACAAAACACAGGATGGGTGGTGAATTTGAAAGGTAATACTCTTACATCAATAGAAATATTTTTTTTATTTAGTGAAATGTATAATTATCACCTCAAAATCCATATAGTAAGAACATCTGCAATTGAAATTACGACAATAATTCTGAATGCTTCATGGCATACACCAGCCACATCAAACATCAGCAAGGAGTCAGCTGAAGATTCACCCAACAGCAGAATGTATCTACTTACTACTCACAGAGGGTCATTTCTATCTCCTCTGAAATCATTTGAATTGCTTAATACAAGAACAGGTCTCAGGCACAGCAACAGCTAGTTCTTGGTGTGGGGAAAACTGAAAACAAAAGCCGGCAGTGTATGAAGTCACAAGTAAAAAAAGTTTCGGATTCACATGAAGAAGCCATTTTTTCTTACTTGTTTTCACTTTACTACTGTATGTACAGATTGCTAGATGTTGCTTTCACTGAAAGGTAAAGTTTTGAGTAACATTTTTCTTATTATTTGTCCTATCTAAAGCTAACTGCAGAAACAGCAAGGAAATCTTAGTGAATTGCAATTCATTCTGTTGAGAAATTGCACAGATAAAAACCCTGACATCAGAAATGTCTCAACATTTTTAGGGCTGCACATTTCAGTTTTTCACCATTCAAATCTACGTGCATTACAACAATGTTAAAAATAAAAATTTCCAATGACTCTTAGAAGCCTCCCCCAATCTTCCTTCGCTGAAAATTCTAATATTCTTTTGTTTACTTCCAAATTGTAGAGAACTCAGTTACTAATTCCTCCTGGAAATTAAATTTCCATCTCTAGCACTGCTCTACTACAGCTATCAGAAATGAAGCATCTGAGTGGAAGCATTACATGGGCACCCTTCTCAGCTTTAGAAAGCTATCGTCGGAGGCAGGACCGCAAGACTGAATGAAGATTGCATTCTTGGCTACTCCACTAAAACATAATGAAACAGTGCTGTCTGACATAGCTCCTGTTCTACACATGGTACTCATTCCAGGCTCAATCTGTCTGCCCAAAACAGGTACAAAAAAAGATGTTCTAGATTATATCCACAGGGCTAGCAAGCATGGCACATGACAAGTGGGAGAGCGTGCCCTTCTGGAGAGGCAGCTGGAGGCTAGGCATGACATTTTAGCACTTTAAAAATGGCACTACACACCTATGCCTTAGCAATGGTGATTTAATTTTGTAACGTGTATCAGTAAGGAAAGGGCGAAAAAGGTAAAAAAATGAAGCTGTGCAATACATAACTGACGTTGTTTTACAATTTATAGGTATATTCTTGAAGGACATGCATGTTCCTTCTTCCAGTTTGACTAACCCTGTCACTTAGTTTTTCACAGTTTCAGTTTTTATTTTCAGTTGTCAAATTCAAGAAGTTCAAGGGCTCAGACTCCCTTCTTTACTCCCATATTCTTTTATTTTAAGGTCAGCTAATACAAAGCCACAAATCACATAACTGTATATATTGTATACAATTGTATATTGCATATGTCTTATTTCTACATATCCTTTTTTTTCAGGATTTCTTAAAAATTTGCCAACTGGTTGATCACAAAATAATGTGCACTTTTGAACAAGCCACTGGCCAGAGTCAGACTCCAGCAGAGATGATGAGTATGACAGACCCTTGTGCTTTCACAGTTAGAGCTGATATGCCACTGTTTGACACTACTCTATGATAAAGGGACACAAGTGTAATATTTTTTTACTCATGATGACTCTCGCAGCCTACTAAAGATCATGCATTCTTTCATGAGCAAATTTGACTCTGAAATTACGAAGCCATGATTTGGTGTCTTTAAAGGAAGACCCAACTTAACCACTGCGTTCCAAATATATTGCAAAATAATATAAGCACATATTTTTATTTTAAATACTCTTCATGGCCTTCATCACTGCTACACCTACACTCCTCTTCCATACACTAGTTTCCAAACTTCCAATACAATTCACAGTAAACAAGGTATGTATTACTGATTTTCAACTTTTAAAAAGTTATTCAGAGGCAGCAGGTGTCTAAAAGGTAAACAGAACTAACTTAATTGCTGCAATGTTTTGTAACCGTTACAAAAAACTGTTAGCAAGTACCTCTCTTAAAATGAACAACATAATAAATGAATGTCACAAGTCTGCTTTCAGAAAGAATGTTAAGTGAAAATCTTGCTTACAAATACAAGTAGTTACTAATTTCATGTGGGTTTGTGTATTGCAAAAATTAATTTTCATCTCTTCATAAGAGTGCAATTCTTTTCATAAGAAAAGCATTAAAATTTCAGCAACAGACTTCACAAGAAAATGATAGATCTTAAATTTTTTTTTTTGGTATGATGACACTATTCACTGTACCACCCATTGCCTTTTGGGGATCCCTACCCAAATGATGCAGCTCTGGGGATCCTTTCTCTATTCAGTTTAACATCAGGTAACAGTGCATGGCAAATGACTAGAAGCATTTCACAAATGCAAACAAACCAAGGGCGAGTTAAATATATGGTAAATAATAGATATATGGAAAAAATGTCCAAATTTTCTTGCAAATAGTGAAAAAATGTATTTGAATAGTCTATAAAAACCATGTATCATGTAACTGATGGAATATCAAATGTTGGCAAATATTACACTTAATTGAATTGTCCTAATTTTACTTAATGACAACTAAGATTTTGATTTTTTTTAATTAATATGGCAAATTCAGTCTGGAGTTATACAAACAAATTTTACTGCTACCAACAGACTGTACTGAAGGCAGAATTTAATTTAAAATGTTTCCAAATACAACGGAAAACCAATTTCAAGTTTTTATCTATCTAGACTGATTCACTCATACATTGTAAATCTACAAAACCCAGAACATTGTACATATAAAACTGTAACATTTTAGAAATTTAACATTACTTACAAGCTGTTCAGACTTTACACCGTAGAGCTGAATGGTCTTTGCCACATTTTTTGCCACAGCTAAACTCAGGTCTGGATCAACAGCCGCCACATTTAGCTCACTGGAAGGAAAGATTAGAAATCTTAATTAACAACTAAACAGTGTTGTATTTAACTGATAAAGAATTAACTATGAATACATAGTTACATGGTATGTCAATTTAGAGGGAGTAACACGTACAACCAGGTCTTTCTAAGCACTGTAATTCGGTTTACAATTTAACAAGTCATTTGGGAATTTTATGTGCAGTGTTCCTATTCTAGTAAAATGAGCAAAGTTTAGGAATGACACTTCAGTATGAAATCACTATTAGTAAGCCATTCAAAAATATTGACTGCAATTAACTACACTCAAGCTTTGGCAGCAGCCTTCAAACATTACAGGTGAATACACAGTCATTCAACTCTGGAATTATATGAGCCATGCAGAAATACCCAGGGGATGCCTTAGCTTGACACAACTAATAAGCTGTGTTTTAGGCAATCCTTTATAGTAAAAGAGGCCCCAAAGGAATGACAGGGAACAAATGGAAGAAGGAAAAGACTTCTAAATCACTTCCAGCGTTTCTTGTTCAGTGAGGCCCCCCCAGATCTCCATTGGCTCTGGGTGAATTCTACTGAAAACAGACAAGCACCATCATGTTGCTAGTGATGAGATTAACCTCTTCAAGGAACTGGAGAGACATTAGGCACCCTGACCTCTGAGAACTCTGCAGGGCCCCAAACATCATTAGCTAAAGGTCACTCTGAAAAACACAGCTGAAATTTCACCATTTTCACGTCATTTTCCCTTATCCTCTGCAAGGAGCAAAATAATATCAATAATCACAGCAATAGGCATGTTCTGAGCATCTGCAACTCCCAGTCACAAGCACAGCGTCGGTATTTAAATTACGCACACACTCACATAGACATACTGTGAATACAGCTCATCATTTTCAGACTGTGTTAAACAGACAAGTCCTTACCAAAACCTCATGAGGGAAAACACACCACTGGTAATTTAAGCATCTCATTTTACAAATTCTGCCTGGAATAGTCATCTTTATCTCTTTTCTTGCTGTTTCACTCTAACAAAATATTAACATCAGGTACTATCACTTGCAGCCAAGCATCTATCATCTTCCCTTTGACACAGTCAGAATAATTGTCAGACATTTACAGTATGTGTGAGGTTTCCCTTCCTGACGTTTTATAAGCTTAAAGAGTAAAACTTAAATTAAAATTTCACTTATTCCAGAAAAACAAATACAGAAGATAAATAATACAATTTATAATATATTATAAATAATAATTAGGTGACTATCCCACTTTATACAGTATTGGTGTGGCCTCACCTTGTGCTCTGTGTGCAGTTCTGGGCCCCACAATTTAAGAAGGACATGAAGGTCCTTAAACCTGTCCAGAGGAGGGTAACAAAGCTGGTGAAAGGGCTGGAAGGAATGTCCTGTGAGGAGCAGCTGAGGACTTTGGGCTTGTCTGGTTTGGAGAAAAGGAGGCTGAGAGGTGACCTCATTTGCTCTCTACAGCTTCCTGAGGAGGGGAAGTAGAGAGGGAGGTGCTGGGCTCTTCACCCTGGTATCCAGTGAGAGGATGTGAGGGAATGGTTCAAAGCTGTGCCAGAGGAGGTTTAGACTGGACTTTAGGAAGCATTTCTTTACAGGGAGGCTGGTCAAGCACTGGAACAGCTTTCCTAGAGAAGTGGTCAATGCCCCAAGGCTGTCAGTGTTTAAGAGGTGTTTGGACAATGCCCTTAATAACATGCTTTAACTTTTGGTAAGCCCTGAACTGCTCAGGCAGCTGGACTTGACAACTGCTGCAGGTCCCTTCCAACTGAAACATTCTATTATATTCTGTTCTGAATCCTGACTTAATTTTTACATTAACCAGTTTTATAACTAAAGAGTAATCAATCTTTTACTGCTAAGGAAGTCTCATTTCTAAAACTGTAACTTATGAGAAAAAACATATTGAAGATTACATTTTGCAACGTATTACATGTGCATACCTGGCTATAGTTTTAATGATGCTGTCAAGTTCATCAGAAGAAGGAGGATTCCGACCTCCAGGAGGGAAGACAAGATTGATGGGGTCAAAGAGTCGAGATAATGATTTTGACAAATAAGCAGCTTCATATTGTTGCAGTGAATCTTTCAATGCCTTTTCTGGACTGTGGGTATAAGACAAAATTAAAATATGCATTAGCATTGAATCTTTCAAGACCGTATAAACTTTCCAGTATTGAAACTGTTTTTGATTTCTGGTCTTTAAACATATGCACTTGAAAAGATTTTAGTAGTGTGTAATACCTTGCCTTTTACTTGAACCATGTAATTAGTCAGGGAGTCATTATGTGTAGTTCAATACATTTCTTAGCACTTTCTGCAAGACGAACATGGAATCTCTATTTCAAGGTGTTTGTGAGACAAATAGCACTAAAACATCTGCAAAATATCAGGAAGATACCCAGAACTGCAATGAAGGACCGTTTTATATTCACATATTTCATTAGCAGATAGCTCATACCCAGTGATACACCAAAAAATAAAAGTATCTCCTGGTATATGTATGTGCAAAGAAAGCCTCTTCTTAAACTTACCTTTAACAAGTTGTCTTCAGCACTGCTGTTTGTGAAAATGAGTAAATAGTATCCCTCTCAAACATCTTACCTCCTTGTCAGAAGTTTGGTGAACTCTTTACTTTGCCTCCATTGAAGTCAATGGTAAGTCTCTCACTGACTGCTCAGGAATATATTTAAGCCAATACAAACCTCACATAAAATGTTTATTTTATCTTACGTACACCTAGAAGTCCTAATAGACTCGATGAGCCTGTTTCACTTCGATCTTTCTGATATCTACCACTCAAATCATGCTTATTCTACAATGTATAAACATAAAACCTGTAAATCATAATAAACTGCGTATTTGCCACACTCCAGTGGTTGCCATATCATTAAGAGAAAGCTACTGCTGTAACTACAACACTGAACACAAAGCTTGATGAATTTTCATCATTCTGCCTTTTTTTTTTTTTTTTTTTTTTTTTTTTTTTTTTTTTTTTTTTTTTTCCAAAGGGACAAAAAGATAAAACTACTTCCAAAGTTAAGGACTTTGTGGAGGACAGGACAACCCAACACTGTTAATTATATAACTCTAGAATAGCAATAAAGCAATAGTACTATTTGCTCTAGAATAGTCCTAAAGTAATAAATGCAAGAGGAAAAAAAAAAAAAAACTTTAAAACTTTCCCACTCTGTCAATTTCAGTAACATTAAGTTCTTAAAAATATTCTGTTTTCTTGCAGGGTGCAAAGCTTTACATTTTATTTCCTTAGTTCATAATACATACTCATAATCTTGGGTTTTTTGCATGAACAAGTCCTGTGTATCTTCTTCCATTTGTTGTAGTTCAGCAAAGAGATCAGTACAAGTTCCACTTGCATTAAAATTTCTCGGAATATTTTGACCATATTGTTGCAGGCGCTTCCACAAGTCATTATAAAGCCTCAGTAATTTAGGGTATTCTCCTTCAAAAGCTTGTTTCAAAAACATAGAGGCTGCAAAATAAAGCAGTAAGCAATACACATTACCAAGTTCAAACTAATTTTTTATTCACATAAACAACCGGTACCTTTGCATTTATATGAATGAATGATATATAATATCATCCTAGCTTTACTATTAATAACGCAATATTTATAACTGATTTCAGAGAGGCATGAGCTTTCACATTGAATGCCGTTGACAAAGGTGTGCATCTAAAGCACTGGCATAAATTCTACAACTGGAAGACTGCACATGGAAAACTTACTTTGTACAACAAAGATACTAATCATGGTTGTGAAACGTTTGGTATCAAACTTATTACTATTATCATTCACTTAAGGCCAAAGTGTGATTAGAACTCTCTAAATCTAGAGATTTTCTAACAACAGCTTAACGAGTCAAAAGTGCGGGGCTTGTATGACTTTGAAGATGACCATTTAAAACAAACACAGATACCTTCTATGAGGCAAGATCTTCAGAAATGCATATGCTTTTACATTCACTTCTTAAAACAAGGTGCCTAAAAAGCAATTCCTAAACTTGTCTAATGAAGAAAAACAAAGCCAGCAGAAAAAGCAGCATTATTTTCAGCCTTGAAAGGCTTGCCACAAGAGACAGGAAATGAAACAAATGTACAACTGTTTTAGCAACTGATGTTAATCTCGATCTAACATCACTCATACTTTATGGATTTCCCACTACATTAGCAGATTAACACTGTTCCATTCATTCGGAGGTTTTTCAGGTTCCAGACATCTGCCCCATTTCATCCAGCCTATTCTTTCAACTCGGTTATATTCTAATTTTGAATACTGCACATTTATTATCAAACACAGAGTTATTTTAGGTCACAAAGTTGTGTTTTATAAAGCCTGCCCTCACAGGAGCAGATCATGAGCTATTATCAAACTCTGCAAACTGCCAAGAATTCTTATTTCTACACTTTTTCTGAAATCATCTAGTCTTCCTCTGATCTACAGGATCTAAAGGTCTGTGACTGATGTCAGTGTATTCAATCAGATTTATATGTTAAAAATATCATATAGATGTGTCACTTAAATGAAACAGTCTACTTGCTGGAAGCCCTGTTACCCCAAAACTCAGCTGTAGCAAAGTAAAAATATTATTCACAGTTTAAAAATCCAACTGCTCCCTCTAAACGTTTGTATTAAATTCATGATTAAAAATAATATTTTTGAATAGCTGTCAGACAAAGTTCTGCTGACAAAATGTAAGAGCTCCCTTACTTCTGAAATGTTACCCCATGCCATTAACTGATGTCACCATTTTACAGTCTTAAAATCGAGCGCTGAAAACAGGTAGCATATGTTTGAACATACAAGATTCACAGGTGTGTACATACCGCTGTTAAAGTAATGCATAAGGCAAACAGTAAAATTAATATGTTTTAACACAAGATGAATACATATTCATTTGGGATCATCTAGTTACTTAGCAACCATTGAATACGAATCAACCTGCTAGTTCCTCAAAATTATATTGCTGCTATAAAGCCTGGAAGGACCAAATTTTGAAGAGCCAATGCAATAGCTGAGATCACAAAAATAAATGCAAATCTTGTGCAATTTAGCAGTATGTGCAAAAGACTAACTTCATAAACCAAACACACGTATTTATGAAAGCACCAAACTCACCTGTGATCCAACCGCATGCTGCATTAGCATGTACTGGTAATAGTACTGTCTTATGATTATACATTATTTTTATTTAATATTCCTTGATTGTATATGCTATTTATGTACTACATATGTTCAGAATATTGTGAATACTCAACCATTTATGTATATGTAGACAACATACAATTTTGAAGAAACTCAACTCCTCCTTATGAAGGTATCTAAAAATGGTTAAAATCAGATTTCTACAATTTTTCAGTGCTCAACAAGAAAAGACTGTAAGAATTGCTTTTTAAAATCAAATCACTATTTTTTAATTTGGCAAACCATTTGCTTTGGAAAGCATAACGTATGATTCCAAATACTTTTACCTCCACATACAGCTACAAAAATACATACTTGTTATCAGATAATGACTAATTAATGAAGCAGAGATTATTTCTTCCTGAAAATTCAACCATAGTTTAGGAGGATGACCCTGTTTGCTACAAAACCAAGAAATTTTAAATTCACAGACCCCGCACTGAGTGAACTACTGCATAGAGGAGATAAATAGCAAAACGCTTACTGGAATGAGAGATTCAGAATAACTACAGAACACATTACAAATCATTTATACTTAATACTTACAGTCTGTTGCTGACTGAAACTGAGAGGAAAGTGTCTGAGTTACTGCAGTCCAAAATTTGTACAAAATATCAGACTGGCCATCCTGACAGCAAGGGACAAAAGAAATAGAAGTTTCAAAACACACTCTTTTCAAAGAATCTTAAACAACGAAAATGCTTCCAAGTCAACGCTGTTCTACCATTACTGAGAATAAAAACTAAGAAATGAAAACTGAGAGGTTTTCCTCAAGTTTAAAGCTAGAAAAAATATTGGAGAATACAATAATGAAAGCATCCGTCTTCTCTCAGATGGAATATTTTCCATCAGGTCTGAGGGCATGAGTGCAGACTGAAGCAGTACGCCTCAGGAGCCGTGTTAGAAAATCTCTTTGCACTGCAGTGGCCTTCTCATTCTGTGGGGGTTCTCATGCTGGCTACATCACAGCGGTTACGGCCTTTACACCATGCATGCAAACCCCGACCAGGGACCAAAACCAGAGCATGTCCTGCCCACTAGTTAGATGCTTGGAAGGCTTCCAGTGTTTCTGTGGGAAAAGGAAGCTCACTCTGGACAGAACAAGGTATATGTGTAATGTACTGACCCTGCGGTACCTATTAACCAGTTTAACCAAATCACTACAGTAATGATAATCAGCAAAAAGCACTCAGAATGAGTGAAACAACCAGCAGTGATGACAAAACCAGCAATTCTCAGGATCTTATGCTGGCATTCAGCTGTCCCTATCCTGACTCACTCTGAAACACCCAAGGTTTAAAAACAAATCGCAACATTCACAGCTAAAGCTGGGTTTAAGCAAAGGGCTCAACACAGAAATCACTGTCAAAGAGGGATGCATTTTCTCAGCTTTCTATTTGGCACTGCCAGTGACTTCACTGTGAGAAAACAAACCAACCAACCAACCCACCCTAGTTCTTGTAATTAACACAAGCCCTTTAAAAGTGTCAGTTCAAGCTCTGCACTGCCCAGCGATACAAAAAGGAGATTAGCTATCAAATATAAAAGTTCAGCTACTTCAAACCGAACTACTGCTCAAGATGACAATTGAAAAAAGAATGCACTCTATTTCCTTGCATTGGCAATAACATGCAAAGCAACAGAAGTGTTCAGAATGTCATACATTAACATGGTACCACTGCATCCCACTTGAAGATCTGGTCATTGAAAGACTGCAATTTCAAGCTCAAGTTTATATTCCAAAACTATCATCTTAAAGAATTGATATAAAACCTGAAAACCAGTCAAAGGTACACTGAGACACCTAAAAATAAAAAAACCCTTAAAAATAAAGGGGAAAAAAAAGATTACCAGATAGAAAGCTTTCACAAATTCTGAGATTAGATGAGGAATTCATCCAACTCTATCCCTTACCCCAGAAGTATTCAAAGAAAGATTAAATTCATGGGTCATGTGTTAAGAATTGAGAGAACAGCTTTTATGCTGTTGGACTCTTACTTTTAACATGTATGAGAATTACAGAATACTAAAATAAACTGGAATGATGGAATCTCATTTTTGTGTTTGAGGATGCTGATAGCTATGTATTTTCTGTAAAATTGTACTTGATTTTCATAAATGGGAAATGTTAAATTGTAATATTGGACAATGATTCAGAAGGCAGGCTGCCTAAGATACCTTCGGGGTTTTTGTAAATTTATTAGTATAGTACAAACGTGAAATTACTCTGTTCTTCATTTCACATTTAAAACATGAAAATTACTATTAAACAAATGTCCTTTCACATCAACTACAAACTAAAGTAATTAGCTTTCATATTCTCTATCCCAACCTGGAACAATGTTTGCCTATTCAGCATGGTAACTCAATTCAATTTCTAAATAATCTAATGGAGATGGAAGAATACTTACAGAGCACTTTCCAACAACTTTTCTTTATTACTGTACTCACCTTCTACACCTCTGTCACAGTCTCAGCAGAAAATGTAATGATTAAAGGGTTTTGAAAACAAATGTGCACATAGTCCCTTCTCATGGACATTTCTCTCTTTATTGTCAGATTCAGCATGGTAACGAATGATACTAACACACACGTGACAACGTTTAATGATTTTACAAAAATACATAACTTTTGAATGTACCTATATATATGTATATACACAACATACAGTCAGACATATACACATATGTGCTTATGTAAACACTGCATAGTAGCCCCAGTGGCACCAGTTAAGCCTCTGCCCATGAGCTTGTGTCTTCTGACCTGAGCAAATGGTGTTCAATAACTGTATCAGAATTTTCTATGAAGGCGGCCCTCACGTCTTGGCTAATCAACTGTATTATGCACAACGAGAAACAGGGGAAAAGCTACGTGGAAAATTCAAGTAACGTTTCATACTGATTGACTACTCAGTCAAAATTGTTCCAGAGAAAAAATTACTAATGCCCCAGGTTTGGATCTACTAAAAAAACTATCTACGAAGTCATTACTTCTACAATGTAAGGTATTTCGCTTTGTCCAGCATTGAGATTCAGTCACTCTGGAGGTGAAATATAGCTGCTGATTAACAGCACACAAAAGAGACTGCGGCAGGAACTAGAGAATACTGTTGCCTACACATACACCAGGGGGTATTTAAGCGGGTGGACTGTAGCTACCAAAATCGGAATGCAACAAAGCATTAGCATTAGATACTCCTGCTGGAGTAAAAAGTGTCGTATGCAACCACGAGCATTCAGAAACTATTTATTTATTTTGTTTAAACCTGTCATTTCTTTGCTTCTGCATTAACTCAACATATTATTTTTAAAGTACTTTTGAGTATCTCACTGTTTATTTTTTAAATAATATATTGTAATAGATATTACATCTGTGCCTATAGATCACAATGGAAATTATAGTTTAACTATTTAAAATATAATGCAATTCCATTTGACAATAATGAATACTAGAAAATGACACAAAAAAAAGGTAGCAAAAGGGGTGTCTCTCTCCAGCTTAGAAGGAAATTAAAGGAATGTACCTCTCCTTGTACTGGACAACTTCTTCAAGGTCTTAAGAAAACAGGCAGGATGAAGGTAGAAGAGGAAAGGGCAGTATTGCTTGCCTGAAACGTATGCTGCAAATCTACTGGTTCATCTTATTGTAATGGAAAGTTTATAAGCTTTCCCCTATGCTTCATATAGCACCGTGAGAACTTCCCACAGTATCAGAAAGTAACTGCTCTTTTGGGCTTTTCACTTTCAGGAAATGTCATCTAGCTAAAATTGCATTCTTGTCATCTCCCCATCTACAGAGTGTAAGTAATGAATTCAGTCCTCCTCTACACGTACACCAAATATCCCCACCGGTAGACAGTGTATGGGAGCATTGGCTACATCCACATTAGCGATTCTATGTGTAGAAGGGGTTCTTTCTCGTGCAAATCTGTCTTGTGTCTATACCTGCTCCTGCAGAACACACTGAAGTGTGCTAGCAGACTAACTTCCACTATTCAAGGAATACACTACCTCATCATTAGCTTAAAAAGAACAACTTCTACAATTAAATAGCTTTTTGCAGCATATCGTCATATTTTTGTAACAGAACCCACAAGGATGTACTAATATTTTTATCAATTAATATTCTGAGACTAAGTTGGGAATTTTCCATTTCTCTCTTCTGAAAATGAAATAAAACTGGAAGATGTTAAATTACTTACACCCCCTCCAAAATAAAAATGCTTGCTTTGAAATCTAGTCACAAGCAGATTAACATCTTGTGATACAATCTCTTGTAGCAGGAGCAGCTGACAAGATGAGTAATGAACTGCATCCGATTATCTTTTCAGCTCTGTGGCAATCATTTTCCAACAGCTTCCTTTTCCATAACCAATAACACTGGAAAAAGGTCACCATTCTGTCATATTTTCCACCCC
>NW_010402846.1:20379-27553 GCF_000710305.1 Buceros rhinoceros silvestris | reverse complement strand
TTGTTCCCCCCCCCCCCCCCCCATCAGTGTATGTGTTTAATAATGCAGCCATCACATAAACTTTTGAAGTTAAGAGGTCTGGTACTGTTGCCTGGGGCAAAACGGTTTAAGGTGTACATCGCATACACAGAAAACCTACCTAAAACATCCATACATAATTTGCAGTCTCAGAAGGAAATTATTACACTTTAGCATATAACAGAACGCTATGTCCTCTTTCTGTGCAACATGTTCTTTCTTCAACAAAAGAACCTTGACTTTAATTGATGGTATCTAAAACTCAGGACCAGCAAGATCCAGGTTGACATACGCATTATCTTCCCTATCATAGAAGTCAATTGATGAGTGGTAACTGCAAGCAACCATACAACTATAATGGCAAAACAGGGTTTTCACCCCAAAGCAAATCCATTTAACTCAGCATTTTTGAGTTGATGGTACTATCTGTTCACAGATTTATTTTGATCTCACAGCAGTTAAAATCTACACAAATCATATTTTGCACCACTACAAAATAGTTGGGAGGTTAAGAACAGCCACAGAACCGGCTTCTTTTTCATAAAATTCTGCTGCAAAAATGTTCCTATACCTAAACCACACTTATATAAACCAATGATCTACCAACCCAAACTGAGAATTAAAAATACTGTCACTGCTATTCCTGCCCAGTGACCACATCATTCCCCAGGACTGACACAGCTGAGTAGGCACTCAAACGATGTAGCAGCAGCCCCTGTGCAACTCCTTGGGCAGTGCAAGACAGCTTAGGTCTGCCTTTCTCTTGTCAATTCTTTGCTTTCAGAAACAAACAGAACTGCCCAGTAACATAAACTAGGCCAACTGTCTGCTGTTCCAACCTGCTGGACAGCTGGCCAGAACCA
Source organism: Buceros rhinoceros silvestris (assembly GCF_000710305.1). NCBI lineage: Eukaryota > Metazoa > Chordata > Aves > Bucerotiformes > Bucerotidae > Buceros > Buceros rhinoceros. Next base: position 26,672 of record NW_010402846.1, on the reverse strand, counting down.
GGGGAATAGAAGGATGCTTTTGACAGAGATACGGACTACAAGCACTTAGCTGCTTTTGAAAATGTTATTCCTAGGGAATCCACTTGTATCTGTGTAGAGTAAAATAGCAAAACACAACAAACAGGTTCCAGTCTGGCCCATCCGCTACAATTTTAGCCTTATTAATTTTGTTTACAAATTTGGTACTCAGTCACACATACTATTCACCTAGGAATTACTCGTTCATGGAAATTGCACACATAAATCAGACAAAATGTGTCCGTCAGGCTAGGCCATAAATGGCAATCAATTTTCTCAACTGTACAGCTCACTTTATTATGTACACGTACTGGACAAAGATCACTAGTGTAGGCCAGAATTCAACCAAGTCTACCCTTACTAGAATAACAGGCACTCTGACTTCCATGGTATACCTTATTTATGTGAAATTAAGAAAGTGCTTAAGTGCTGTGCTGAATCAGGGCCATAATTAACAATCAGCAAAAAATGTATTCAGCTCATATAACTACTCAGTTTCAACTATTACTATAAAGTTACTGTGTGTGCAGAGTATTGACAATAGAAATATTGTGCAACTTCCCCGAAATAGAGGGTTTTTTAGATAAAACTATTAAGAATGAGTGATAATCCTGCATAATGTCAGTGCCAGGAGACATTGGACAGTGCTAGCTCTTTCTGATCTCGTTCCCACCTCAAGAAAGTAAAGTAGAACAGAGGCTTGTGCATTCTAGGTGAACAAAGACTGGCAAACTCTATTTTAAGATAAGTAAGTAAAGTAAGATCTACGTAAGTAAATCATTCTGTTGTAAACTAGTAAAATTGAGTCTTCCTTCAGTAATATTCACATAAGTGTGAAAAATGAATATTCTAATGGAAAAAGCTTAACACTTTTGCTAGTGTAGGACAGAAGACATCTACATTTTGCATATGCCAAATTCAAAGCAGCTGACTGACCTTTTAGGCAGAGATTTTAAGCTGCAAGTCAATGGAATCACAGAACGGATGAGGTTGGAAGGGACCTCAGAAGGTCCTCTAGTCCAACTCCCCTGTTCAAGCAGGATCATTTACACCAGGCTGCCCAGGACTATGTCCAGATGGCTTTTGTGTACCTCCAAGGATGGAGACTCCACAAGCTCCCTGGGCAACCTGTGGCAGTGCTCAGGCACCCTCACAGTGAAAAGGTGTTTCCTGATGTTCAGAGGGAACGTCCTGTGTCTCAGTTTGGCCCATTGCACTGGTCCTGTCTCTGGGTATCACTGAAAAGAGCCTGGCTCCGTTCTCTCTGCAATCTCCCTTCAGGTATTTCTATACATCGATGAGATCCCCCATGAGACTTCTCTTTTCCAGGATGAACAGTCCCAGCTCTCTCAGCCTTTCCTCACAGGAGAGATGCTCCAGTCCCTTCACCTTTGAGGCACTTAACTGGATTCTGTCCACTGTGTCCTCTTGTACTGGGGAACCCAGAACTGGACACACTACTCCATGTGCGAACATGGTGCTGAATAAAGGGAAGGATCACATCCTCAATCTGCTTGCCTAATGCAGCTCACAATACTATTCATCTTCTTTGCCCCGAGGGCATGTTGCTCACTCATGTTCAATTTGATGGACACCAGGGCCTTTTCTGCCAAACTGCTTTCCAGTGAGGTGGCCTCCAGCATGTACTGGAGGCTGTCCCTTCCAAGGTGCAGAACTTTGCACTTCTTGCTGAACTTCATGAGGTTCTTGTCAGCCCATTTCTCCAGCCTGTTGAGGTCCCTCTGGATAGCAACACAACGCTCTGGAGTATCAGCCACTCCTCCTTGTTTTGTGTCATCAGCAAACTTGCTAAGGGTACACTGTGCCCCATCATTCACATCATTAATGAAGATGTATTGGCCCTGTACTGACCCCTGGGGTACACCACTACTTACTGGCCCCTCAGCTAGTCTTTGTGCCACTGATCACCAGCCTCTTGGCCCGGCCATTCAGCTGGATCGTTCATGAGCAACCCCATGATCATAAAAAGCTGAGTTTCAAAACTTCAAAGAGAGGGCTGTTACAACACACAGAGTGCAACTGAGAGAGACCGCAGATTCAACCATCTTCTATGCAATGACTGGCGGTAAGGCAAGGATTCAGATCGGTATTGTTTTATTGGTACGGATTAGAACAGGGGGGGAAAAATTTATACTTGCATATTAAATATTCTGGGGGTTTTGGTACTCTTTATATCTTTAGTGCATTCTATTACAGCATGTACGCACACTTGTTAACAGCGTGAAGCAACATTATTACTCAGCTGTATAGATATGAAGCTTAGATTTATGTTGCCTGTTTGCAGGATTACAAGATTATCTTTGATGGAAAAAAACTCAGGCTGAATCCATGTGCTAAACCCCTTCCCACTTATTCACATGAAAGCGACTAGATTTCACAGTTCAAAAAGTATAACCCTTTTTCACTAATGGCTACTAGGAAGTTAATAAACCACTGAACAATGGCGGGATGAGCACCAGTACCATGAGAGCGAAGATATCTGAAGAGCTGTATTCACTGTTACTCTACAATATTAATGCTACTGATTCAAAGTCTCCTTAAACATAAAATCAGAACAGCTTACTTCATTTTTAAAAACATACCAAACTACTAATTAACTTTTCTATTATTGAAATCATATCTTTTAAGGTCTGTTCTTAATATAACTATTTAGTATCTGACATTAAACCTAAATTTCAGAAATGAGAATGAAAGTACCCCCCTTATTCCGTATTACACAAGAATGCAAGAAGATGCTGAAAAGACATGTATTTATTTTTACAAATGTCTCTATTTCCTCCACACTGTAAATTTAGAACTTAATGGGTATAATTTCCCATCTGTGAATTATCATATTTCTGTGTGTCTAAAATAGCTATTCTAACATTCAAATAATAAATATGACCCACTGATTCTAAACTGGCTCCCACTTCAGGACAATCACTTCCAGTTTCTTTTCCCCTGTAGAAATTCTGATACTTTGAGTAGAATGTGAAAAACATCTTTATTGTAAAGCCTCTTTGAAATGTAAAACAATATAGTGAATATTACCATGCAGCTAGTTGCTGCAGGCTCCTGAAATCAGGCTTTGCATACTAATACATACGATGTTTTCTATCTGTAATCGAAGGCTCCAACATAAAGAAATACAGGACTTGCAAATGTGGCTTTAAAAACAGAAGACATTTAAAGGACAGGCTAAATATTTTTTCCACCTATAAAGCAATAATGCAAATGATTTAACGATTTTGTACAGCAAGATCTTATGGGACAGAAATAAGGAAATCTATTTGCACTATTTCTATAGCAACATAATTGCCAAATGTTAGACTGTGAACAAAAAGCCATCATCCTCAGTACTGCAATTAATCAGTAAAGGAAAAAATTCTGAGTATGTTTTCAATAAGCCTTTTCTATCTTCTCAAAGTATTCAAGATTAAATTTCTTAAAAGAACAGTGCATTTACATTTCTAATGTTGTCTACACTATTCATTGCAGGGGAACAGATGTCAATAAATGACACCATGATTTTAAAAATTACCTTGATTTTTTTGTTTTACTGCAGGGCATAGAATTTCATTACACTGAGCTGATCAGTTTATACCCAAGGTTTAATAGTTTCTAGACTTCTAGTGGTACTGCAACATTTTTAAGAGGTCTCTTTATGCAGCTCACAAAAGAAACAAAACCTGTTAGTTTGGGGTTTGGTTTTTTTTTCCAAATATAACCTTAACTACAAAATAATGTTAAGCCTGTGCACTTTCCCTATTAGAATATGGGAATTTTTACACGATCCCTCAGAAAAACTAACTTGTAAGGAACAAAAATACTTGGGTCTTAAACAGTGTCCTATATCTTCAAAACTACTTAAAACATTAATTAATCCTCTCATATTCCTGCAAGATATGCATCGACTGTAAGTAAATTAACTTAGTGTTTCCAAAAGCCAGTAACTACCCAAGGGACCTGATAGCTTTATTCCATCCAGAAAATTGATTCACCATGTACAGCGACAATTCAAACTACACTTTCACCTTGACTACTACATATCCCACCCAAGGGTGAAAGGGTGCTTCATTACCACGTCCACTCAGCCCAGAGGTGTTTTGGGTAAGATTGGCAAGAAGGATTATAAAAGTTCTGGTAAATGCATTTCTTTTTGAATAGTAAGCTGACTGACACTAACTGACTTAATTTTCAAACTTCACTGAAACTGCAGTTCGCAAAGCCCAACAAGCCAGAAGTGAAAAAGAACAAAGGTCATTACAACCTACTAACGCACACAACCTCCACACCATCCCCTGCACATTTCTGTCAGAGAAACAGAATTGAAGTTCTAGAGAAGATGCAGCATCATTAGAAAACCATCGCACAGGCTCTGACCCTCCCATTTGAATTAGAATCAAACTACTTTTAGCATGGCTGTCAAGACACACTGATCCATCCAAAACTAGAATCAGGACTTTTAACTGGTAAGACCTTTTTGTTTTTTTTAAGAGAGGCCTGAAAAATCTTGCAACTGAATTCAGAGGCACAATTTGTATGTTTGATATAATGACCATCTTCAGTAATTTGGGGATCAGAAACCTGCTCATTCACCTGTGTTTAGATCTCCACAAAGTACCTTGTTATTGCTAAACAATAAACAGAAACAACAGCAGAAATGACGTGCAAGTAATCGAATTCTGCTCTCAAAAAAGTAAAAAAAAAAAAAACTGGAAAGTAAATCACATACTTGGAATAATAGGTGAAAACCAGATTATTTTCTAAACTCACAGAAGGCAGTAATTAGATTATTTTTCAATTTTTTCCACTTGGGATTATTTTTTAATTTGGCCAACTGAATGTGAGTATGTTTTACAAGTAAATAATTTCAAAGCAGCAACACTTCTTAACAAGCATGGACAGGGAGGAGAAATAAGAAGGTGAAATGTAAGTACACTTTGGGCAATAAACATTTATATTTCCCACTTATTTTCTTTACCTTATGTAATGATGAGGACATTTCCTTCTGTATCATTAACACCTCATATTGGCACTGTTGACAACTCGGGAAAATAGCCTGCTTACTCACCAAACGTTCATCAGAAGAGGCAAGGATATGAGCCCTCCACAAAGTGCATAACAACACTCCCTACAACTCTCAGTTCACTTTTTTACCCAGAGGCTTACGTAAATGACAGGGTCTGTGACGAAGTGCCTTAGCTGCTAACAAGCGTCATCAGCAGATCAAAGGCGATCAAGGGCAGATCTGCCCTCTCACAGGGGTACTCCTCTGCCTAGCAAAGAGACCCCAGCTCACCCTTTCTATTGACCACCCGAAAAAACCCCTATAAAATGATATGCAGCTTTTAAGGCTGCTTCTCACTTCGCAGAGCTGTTCACCGATGTCTATGTAGGAGTGAAAGACCCAAAATAGATGAAGATCAGAGATCATTTTCAACTCTTTCGCAAGGGGCTTAGAGGGATTCTTATCTCTAATTAGGAAGGTGGCTGTCACAGATATGTTCTGCTGCGTCTTACACTGAAGTCAGCTGTAGGTATTACAACAGCTGAGGCAGGATTAGTCACTAGACGTTGAGAGAGAGAAGCAACAAAGCAGAATAAACTGGAGTAACTTACTAGCTCTCTGAAGGTGAATTAAACAATTGAAAGAAGTGATATAAATAACCAGTCATTAGCTGAACAAAAATATCCATTTAATACTTATTTAAATCTTATTTGCCATTTTCATTTTTACCCTCTACATTATGAAAACAATAAAACTAACTTTTAAAAAATGTATAAAACTAAATCTCTATTTATTTTCCCCCAAACTAGAAATCAGAACTTAATGAATTCTGAACTCTCAGCCTTGCTCTTCAACTAAAATCTAGACTTTAAAGGACTTTTTTCTTAGATAAAACTACAAAAATGTTCATTCAGTCTCAGGAGAAATTATTTCTCCTTTAAATATCTCATAGGTATTTTCTGGAAATTAATTCTGTAATTTTAATATTTACAGACTAATAATGAATCTGTAGTTAATTACTACTATGAAAGTAACAGTTCTTACAATGTACGAGTGCATGATTCATTTCATACTGTGGCGAAGGAAAAATGGCAAAAATCTAGATTGCAAAGGGAAGGAGTGGAAAAAAATGCAGTGTAAATTTGATCTCCAGATTCTTCCATGACAGTCATGTAAGCCTGGGTATGTCGCTTAACTCTTGGCCACATCTAATGGTGGAAAAATTTGCAATTGAATTCTGCAAGAGAAACGACAGCTTAGGAAA
>NW_010402846.1:9651-20233 GCF_000710305.1 Buceros rhinoceros silvestris | reverse complement strand
TGAATTCCAGTATTCCAGTTCCGTGCCTCAGTTTCTCCATTTGTCAGATTTTTGGTTTGTTTCCTTTTTTTTTTTAAACAGAGTTTTCGTGACTCCTTTAAATAATTCATTAGTGTTTTTAAAAGTACATTTTTGAATACAACATATTACGGCACTACTAAATATTATTATGGTAATAGGTAATTAGAAGGCTGGAAAGCACATGTTTGAGATCCTAATACAAAATTAGAAAAAAAATGCAGGGTGTGCTATCTGTGAAGAGAAAGACACAAAAAAATCCCCAATGGAAGAAAGAAGAGAATGATTAAAAAAAAAAAAAAGGCAAGAAGCTTCCTTGCTATTAAAGGACTTGTGCTTTAAAAAGGCTGGGTCTCCTCCTCTCTTATGCTTCCTAGGATGATACTTGCACTGCAGTGATCAAAACAAGGAAGCAGATGGACAGGCAAAGTGGTACTGCAGCAGCTGTAGAAGATGACTATAATAATAATGTTGACATCAGTAACAGTAATTAGTGCACAGACGGTAGAGTGGATGATTCGTTTTCCTATCTTCTGGCGTGGGCAAGCTGCCCTAGCGAATGGGTATAATGTTAGTACCTTTAGTTTTGTTTTGTTCATTTGCTCAGTTTATTAATGAAATGGAATATAAAAAAGAAAATCAAACTTTTCGCCCTCTCTGGAACACCTGCTGAGAAAAGCATGCTGTTTCAGTTTGGATTAATCTGAGATGAAATCTTCACTAGTAAATGGCAAAATACCAATTTCTTACTTATATCTATTTTCAATACACACAATTCATACTCTTCCATACACTGTACATACACTCTTAAATTTCATCAGCAGCATGTAGTACTTGTCTGGTTTTGTCTAAACAACAGCTCTACCGTTTGGTGTGACTTCCTTCACCCATCTGCAGGCTGGTGCCCTACCTTTTTCAAGGGACACTAGAACAAGTGGTATAACTGTAAAAAGGGCCAAGAAAAACACTGTGCTACACTGAACCATCTCAGGTAACAAGAAAGTAAAGCATCGGTGCTATCAGCAGTACTGTGTCATGCTGAGAATCAGACAAGGATATATCACGACTCCTAAGCTGCCCCACTAAGAATGACAACTGTCCAACCTGGCGCTACACTACACCAAAAACTTCCGAAGAGCAAACTAACTGGAAGAGTGGTAACTGTGAAGAAACAAATAGATGGATTCTATTAGAGAAATACAGTTTGTCACTTAGATGCAATCCTACAATATGAAGTCAAGGGAAGAAAGGTAATCAGAGAGATCACGGAACATGTTTAGCATATGACAACTGAAAAGCCTTTTATTTTATCTTCTAATTAATTTTTCCTTACTCTGCAACTACCTTCTATTGAGATTCATTTTCCTGTTCATTTATTCTCCAGGATGATAGAAGATTTCCTTTCACTTCCCTCTATTATCATCCTAGACAACTGGAAAACCTCCTATCCCCTTTTCAAATGCTGTTTCACAAAAGGGAATAGTGAAAGCAAGAAGCACAGGTTCATGGTGGGAGCTACTCATGAGCACTGAATACTCATTTATCTAAGCTCCCTTTTCATCCAAACTCTTCCTGACCTTTCCGGAGCTCCTCTTTCTGTGTACTGGTTTCTATTTTTCTCCTTAAACATGTTGATCTACCAAAGGGCTCCACCCAGGCAGCAATAATTTTTGCCAGATAAAACATTCTAATGAAGAAAATATTGTAGAAGTTTATAAATGTTTGGAGGTGTTTTGTGTTTGTTTGCATTTTTTTTACAACACAGAAAGAGAAGCTTCAAGTGCCTCACAGAAAAGTGATGTTCTGTGCAATATCTTTTGGAGATGGGCTTAACAGACAGATAAAGGCTGTCTTTAACCTTCATTATTTGCTTTCACTGTTGAGAAGACCACATTTGCATATGAAGAGCTTCCCCAACATATTTCAAAAATTAAATTCATGTAAATTAAAAATCCAGCCATATACTTGGAAAAGGAGATGTCTGCATAAACACATCCTTTGGTTTTGTATCTTCTCATCTACTAAGGTAGATGAGATAGCTGCAGTAATCCTGTTCCGAACACTTAAGGAGACCATTAATCAAACTATTCCAAACATGAATGGAAAACAATGCAACTGAATGGAAAACAATGCATATTCAAAAGAACAGCCACGATTATTTTGCAATGAAGAAATTGCCAAGACGTAGAAAAACAGATGGCGGAAAGTGTTTGGTGAAGACCCATTCTCCTATGCAAACTGACCTAATTAATTACTCAAATCACATGGCATTTTATGAAATGACATTAGCAATCAGTCATAAAAACTGACAGCGCTGCCTTAGCAGCTCCCTTTAAAGAAAACAAATGGAATTACTACAAAATGAACATGTTTACACCCTGTAGATGTAACCCACAGACCATAAATACAGCTTTCATTGTTGGTTCAACTTTAAACATTTTCCCATTAATTTAATTACAAAATGTTAATGGAACCACAAAACTCTAAACAAAAGCATTCTCTCACCACATTTCCCTTAACAGAATCACTAAAACATATTCAGCTAAATTAAAACTTTACCTTAACTATTTCCTCTATGAAGCAGACATGTGACACAGGATCTCTTTTCTTTGTCAACACTTTCTGCAAATGCTGCACCTGTAAGAAAGAATTTATTGAGCGGAAAAGTGACATCTAATATGTTATATGCAAAATTATATGACTAGACAAACAGGAATTAGCTGCTGAGTACCTGTCCGCAAGCAGCACAGATCTGATCCATGAGTTTTTCCATGTTTGTCCAGAGGGCTGCTCGAAAAGCTGCTGTGTTCCCAGGTGTTGGCATAGCAGCTCTACCAGGGCCACCTAAATGGTTTTTAAAAACACACAGCAGCACATTTTAGCTTTCACATGTGAAAATTAAAATACCAGAAATATAGATTTCTGCACTCTGACATAAGAATTTTTTTTTTTAAACACATCACAGCAGTCTAAAATAGCTTCAAAACATAGCTTTGAGAATGGCCTCAGTTGTCTCAACTGAGAAGTCAACTCTGAAGTTCAGTGGGGGTACTTCAATGCTCGTCACTGTTACCTGCTTTACCAATTCAGACCTCCACAGAAACACCAAGCTAATGCCAATGAGCACTGCTGCAGGATGCAATAGCCAGGTGAAATGGCAGAAGACAGTAGCTGTGAAACATACAGGTATTAACCAGCTCAGGATTTAAATGCATAGGCAAACTTAAAAAGGTGATATTCCAGCTGAAGGGCATGCAGCTTCCAAACCATCACATTCCTTGAGAGAGGCTGCATTTCTTTATTATGGTTTTGGGCCCCCAACTCATTGCAAAAGGTTTTTTAAAGTGTTTTAAATGTTCATATAGCCAAAGTTCAAATTTGCCTGCTCGCCCAATTCCTCCAGTATTCTTCGGTAACTGAGCTAACATGGGAACTAAACATTTAATAGTGAAATGGTCCTTCATATTGAATATACTGCTTCGAAATTATTTCCATCTGACAAAAGCATCACAAGGCAATTTAAAGCTTGTTCCATTGCTTGCAAATAAATTCTACCCATGATCCTCCCACCAACGCAAAGAAAGCAGAATCTGGATTCATCTTTCCATGACAAACCGCTAAGAAAATGCTGCAATGTTGTAAACTAATAAGAACAGTTTTCTGGGCAAGTCAGGGAAAAGAGGGGGTGTGCAGAACAAAGAAAAACTTCTGAGCCCAGTAACAGCAGACAGAACCAATTTTGGCTTCGTATTAGATGATTTCTAAGACATGCCTACTCCTATCCTCCACTGGCTAAAGCAAGCAGGAGATATTCCTGTAACAGGCTTAGATATAAGATTTTCTTCCAATTGACAACATACTGTACTTCTGTCAAAAATATCAGTTATCATTCTCTATAAAAGAAGTATCTTACCTCTTGTAACAGTCTGAGATGGTTGGGTCAATACTTTGATATCCAAAGCATTTTTTATATTCTCCTCCAGGACTGTGCAGTATCCATCCACTACACTGGCAATGGTATCCTTCAAAGTCCCAAGGTTATGGAAAACCTGAAGGGCAGTTCCTACTTGAGTAGGATTCTAGAAAAAGAAGATTTTTAAAAATAATTATCTTTAACTGTACTATAAGGCTTTTTTACCCATGACGAGGTACCATTTTACTCGGCAAGTTCATCTTTAAGTTCAGTCTTCCAATTCATTTCATTTAATATTGAATAGCTGGCATCCTCAGTGGCATAACAGAGAACAGGCAGTAAAGGAGAGGGCTGATTTTCTTTGACTGATTAGCAATACTTCACTTAGGCTCCTTTGGCACTATTCTCTGAATAAAGAAGAATGTTAAAAAAGGAACTGGAAGCACTGCTGGCAATATCTAACCTGAGGCAGGTTACCAGTGATTGATCCAATAATTCCAAGGTTAGTTACAGTACAGCTAAATTCAGCTATGGTGTAGCTAGTAATAACAGGTGGTATCTGTTACAATACTGTCATTTAAGTGCTAAACAGTTAATTAAATGTGATATAGGCTTAAAAAAACCCCAAATAACTAATCAGACAAGCACAGGCAAGCAGGTCAAGCCCCTACTACTCACTACTGCAGAATTTAAGCTTGTATTTCTACATTTATATTTCTAATACTGACAATAACTTTAACTCCCTCACAGCAGAATTAAGAGTGCAAAGCAACACAGTGACCATTTCCAAAGCTTTAAAAAAAAAAACAAACCAAAAAAACCCCTCATGTGTCTCTATATTGTCCAAAGCTTTTCCAAAATACAGCAGAGTGAAAACTGCCAAAAGACTATTCAGGTCCACTGTTTAAGACACCTTTGATTAAGATCAAATCTGATGATAATTCCACTGAGCAACACTAAGCACTGGCATGGGTGCTATTTAGCAAGAGAAAAGCCTGAAATTATTGCCTTTGGAAACGAAGCACTGTCATCTATACACTGAATACTGCTTTTTTGTTTAGCATTCACAGGCAATTAGTGGAGGAGGCGATCAGTTGATCATACACACATTAGAGATGCAGTCTTTTGTCATTTTTCTTAGTGACTTCTATGAGCAGTAAAGAAGGCGGAAATCCTGGCACCCAGGCTGGACAGCAGCATCTGAGACCACAGGTCCCACCAGAAACTCCACTGTGACTCTCTGGCAGTGAGACCTTACACCATTGCACTCTTCCTGCTGGTGGCTGCAGCAGTAGTGGCCACTAACATTGAACGGGGCTGCTGCATGACCAATGCAACTCTGCTTCATCTTCCCCAGGTCACACTTTTTTCAACCTGACATTCTTGAGTCAAAGAAAGAGGGTACGATCATCTGCCTTTCACGTGTGGGGATCTTGCACTGATACCACATCAGTAATGCTATGAAGCAGCTGCTGTGCTGAGGATTCACTTGCTGGTACATCCACCTGCTGCAACAGATTTTCTGATCCACCGACAAACAGTGCATTCTCCTCAAACCTTATGTTTCAGAGGTTGCCGCACTATAAATGTTACTCTTTCTAGGGTTTCTGCAAAGATCAGAACCACGGTTGAAGCAAAAAAGCCAGATCCCATCTCCTTCTCCAACTCCAATGAGAAGTTTCCAGGTTTAGCAGAAAGCAAAGGAATATTAGGTATGTATTATGGTTTGCAGACCTTATACTAACTGTGCCAGTTTCTTTTTCCAAACAGTGTGGGAGTTAATGAGCATTCCCAGCATAGTATTATGGGTCTGGGACTTGTAGGTTTAGTTTTTTGACAACTGGGTATGCTGTAAAATTTCTAAGCATCCTGTGGGTGTGCTTGTGGAGGTGGGAAAGTAAGCCATAAAGACTGGAAGATTAATGGGATGTCAGAAAATGAAGAGTAGTATAATGCAATGAGGGAATTTGGGGACAGAATGAACAAGAGGAAGAAAATATAAATGGGAAGAGGACTGAGAACAGAATGAAAAGGAAGGAAAAAAGAGAATGAAACTGAAAGGAAGAAAAGCAAAGATAGGAAAGACTACCTCATTTACTAATTTTCCCTGTTGAAATGGTTCTAACTCTTATAAAATACTTATACAATTATAAAACCAGGCAGACAGTCAGTAATATAAGAATCAATATCTTACTACCATAGTAAGAGCACTGAACCAGGTTTCAGTCAGAGTCTAATGTTCATATACTAACTAAGAAAAAAACGGAACGCAATCAAAAGGTAAGCCGGGCACTCTCCAGCCTTCAATGGTCAGATACTTATTTTCCTAACAAATGGGCACTATAGGCACAAATAATTTCAGGCAAAAGATTAATCTCAGAGCTCCCACCTTAGAATTTAGCAAAACTAACTCTGCAGCTACTGGTCAAGAAAGACACAAAAACGTGCTCCAACAGAGTCTGAACTATGTTTCTAAAGAACTGTTTTTAGCCAAAAGTTGTCAAACAATTCATTCTGAAGTTAGGAACAGTTAGGGAATAATCAAAACACATCATTATGGAAACCTGATATTCACTCAAAGTATCTTCCAAATCTAATACCAAAGTTAAAATCAGAATAGAACAAAGATTATGCAGGTGGCCTACTTCTTACTTGCTTTAAATGGCGGACATGACCCCTGACAAAGGCCTTCCAGCACACGTATTCATCTTGTAATGGGAATTTGAGATATATTAACATACTGACAAGGTACAATAAAATATCTTTTCTTTTTTCATACACAGTATTTTTCTCTCCTCAAAAACCAATTTATGTTTTATATGCCCCAGACAGGCTATATAAGGCCTATTGTTGGTTTATCGCTAAACCTAAGAGAACTGCATTTTTTTTATGCACAGCTAGTTTCTTGGTTTAGACAATATGTTAAAAAAAATGGAACATCCCTTGGGACAAAAATTATTACGTGGAAAGAAAATGTTGGAAAGCAGGAAAAAAAAACAACCAAACGACTGTACTTTCAGCTTGCATACACATCTCAAAATGAGACTGTTTATCATTAATAAACACTGGACCAAAATTTGAGAACCAGTATTGCAGAATTTGCTGCTACCAACAGACTTTATTTATAAGAATTTGCCCCTAATATTTTTTCTATTTGAGAAAGCTTAAAGCTAAACATGACTGAGATTCAAAAGCTTGCCACAATTTTTATTAAACGGAAAGCATGTATTCAAAGTAAAAAACCAAAACTGACTACAGAAGTGATTTACACTGGAAGATGGAATCACATCAGAAAATAACATTCAGTACAGCTATCCAACAGGAACAGTAGGGAAAATAACTATTTTTGAGGTGGAATTTGTTTATTAGCAGTATTTTGTAATCACATGGCTATTGCAGACTGACACTTAACAATTTTTAAATGTTCTCCTTAGAATCTCTGTCTGTAAGATCATACGTTCCTTTTTGGTTTAAGAGTCTTATTTTGTAAATAAAGGCTCAGAGGTAGTCATTTTCTATTATGTAAAAATGTACAGAGAGTTAGGGCATACCATCACCACCACACGCAAGTGAAATAAAACCATGACCACACAAACCGTAGGCCACAATGTTACCTATCTGAAGACCAACTAGTGACCTTCAGATTTCAGAATTCATAATGAAGCAGGGAGCTAAGTCAAGCGATGGAGAAGCAAGGAGTTAAGGAAAGACAGAGTTAAATCCACCAGTAATATCCTTCTCCATTCAAAGCACTCCTCCATCTGGCATGTCACAACATAACATATTACAGATATACGGAAACTAAATTCCACAAATTTAAGAACTTAGGAAGACTCAGTGAATCATCAGTTCAACATATGAAGAAAAAAAAAAAAATCAACTTGCTCAAAAGCAAGTTCTACCATGAAAGTAACTCATAAATATTTAAAACCACTGAAGCTCCTCAGCATCCATCAGACAATACATTAAATAGCTTTGTCAGAAGGGTGATATTAGCCACCACTTGAAAAAAGGCATGGATATTTCAATATATGTTTTAGCAAAACATAAAGATACTCATTCAGCAGTAACTATGAAAAGATGTTCGTATCAAACACATTTGCTCATTTTCTCTATCACTGAGAACTGTTCATTTTACTAACATGATTTTCAATTCACTTTATCCCATCCTATTTGGTCCTGTAGACCATCACAGACAAGAAGAAAAATACGTGACATGCAGTCATTAAATATGGGGGTTTTTATACCTCAATTATATCATGTGTTTTCAAGAGTAAGCATCGAGACTCAATAACCCAGATGACGTCCTGTTCGGTATGACATTTACAGTCATTCTGCAGAACAGAACTTCATTTGGTCACTTCCTTTCCCACAAAGATAACAACCCTGTGAAGACTAGATAGAAACATCATTAGAGACTTAAGTAACCAAGTAATTTTTCTCTGTCATTGCCAACACTACAACTATTTTATACTGTCCAACATTGTAGTCTTTTTTGTAGTCTTTTTTTGTTTTATGATTGCCACTAGTGTTATCAGAACAATATTCTGAAAGCATGGCTAAATAAAGAGCAATATTCTTTTTCATCTTAGAAACGCAGCTTGGATGATGCACTGGGCTAATTTCGAGTCAGGAAGATTCCTAGCAAAAGCCTGAAACATAAGAAGAAATCTGGATGACAGACAATACTTATTGGCTCAGGTGCTACAAATACAGCTTCCAAATCCGCGTTCTACCTTTGCAGGGTATGGGATTCACCATGTGGAACTTTCTTCTCCAACCAGAACCCTAGGGAACTCCAGATCATTACCTCTTTATCTAGTGCAAATCTGTCCATATAACCCCATGCTCCAGAGTTTTCACCTGTGTGGAATATCAACTTCCTTCTCAAATGATGATGTGTCAATGGCCTAAAATAATTACGGTCAATATTACCTGTGACAATTATAACTACTTTCATAAAGAAGTAGTGTTACAAATTAATTAATTGCTGTCATGTAGTTGAATTTCACAAATGCCTGCACCACATAATCAGAACAGCTCTCTGAGGAAATGCTCTTTCACTTGACAGTTTGGAAGTACCACATATGGAGAAATTGAGCTTGGAGTAGCCCTTCACTTAGAAATCATGCTCCATAGCTACTAAGGTACACAAGAACATTTCTGTTTTGCTTACTAAAAATCAGACTCTGACTGAGAATCTTAATTATTCCCAAAGAACGGATGACCCTATTCAGGAAAAGCTGTGGCAGGAAGACAACAGAAAGTTTTCACCATATATACATATATTTGTACACGTACGTATTACTCAACAGCTATGATTTCAGTGTGCTGTCACATTCTCACTTCCTTTTATATGGTAAAATGTTCACCACGTCCCATACACAAGCACTAAAAGCATAACACAGTACAAAAAGAACTACATAAGTTACTTAGTTGAAGGAAGATCCATAATTACTAATTAGTTGAGATATAACTTCAACACAGTGGTGTGACAAGCAAGAAATACCATAAAAAATGTTTTGAACAAATCAAGCCATCAAGAAATAATAGGCATTAAGGCACAATAACCCTAGAACAGGATACACATTGAAATACTCAAACTTGTAAACTAACATATATTCTCTGACAGGGAATACAAAGGGTTATTGAGGTCCTTCTGGAGCAAATGCAAAAACAGTTTCCAGAATTATACTTCTCAGCATCTCTGACTGGCACTTAGTATTAAATAATTTCATTCGACAGCAGATTTACTACACTGGGAACTACTTCAGTTCCTGTTCTACATTTACTTCACACAGATCGTGTCATTTGTAAGAGACAGAGGTTGCAATTTTCAACAAAGTACAGCTTTACAAGGTCAGTTAAATAATCTGAAAAAAGACATCCTTGTGAAGTTCAAAATCCCCAGTCAGATCTTATTTACACTATTGTCCTAGTTTCAACATGGTGGAACCGGATGTTCTTCTGTTGTCTGACTTTCTTCTTCCCAGAATGCTGCGGTTTTCCCGTGCTTCTGGGAAGGAGGACACGCCTCTCCGGAATGAACTCATAAAAGGGGGCGTGTTGAGAGATTCGATGACATCTTGTTTTCCCCTCTGCTTCATCTACTGTCCTCTCTATCTTGTCCGTGCTGCAGGTTCCTCGAACATGCCGCGCAGGACTCTTGAATCTCACACCTCAGGACTGGAAACCTTTATCAAGAAAAGAAAGCAACGTCCGTGGCCACCTGCGATTTCCCTGAAGCAGTAAAAGATTCCTTCTGCATTAGGTAGAACCTTTTTCCGTTTCTGCCGATCACCGGTGGGGGTGGTTGTTGAACTGTTTTGCCATGATGGATCAACCCAGCTATACGCCCTTATCTCTGCACAGAAGAAGCAGGCATCGATGCGGGAGGGAATTTCACGTTATTCCTTTGGGACGCCGCCAGCCCACAGTGCAGATGTGTGGGGGTAGAGCCTGGGAAATCTACCTTTGGCAAAGGAAAGTTCCCTTTAGCCGCTCCGGAGGAAAAAGGAACTATGTTTTATTTGAATGAAAGGTTTGCTTCAGGAGAAAGTTCTTAGATTGAGACCTTTTTTGTCAGGTGAATGGACTGGAGATTCTTCCTTCCCCCCTACCCCCCACTGGTGTGGGGAACCATTGTGGGGG